>NC_056710.1:17986305-18051479 GCF_018831695.1 Puntigrus tetrazona | reverse complement strand
AGGTTTATTACCCCATACATAAGTACTGCAGTATAATTTCAAAAAAGAGATTGCCACTGTAAGTACATTGCGGGTTGTGATCTAAGCGTTACCTAAAAAGCTTGTCTTTATAATATTTTAGCAAATATAATACCTTGCTCTGTCTCTGAAGCGATGTGTTTGTAACAGCCCTTTTGGCTGCATCATGTCACTTATTTTCAAGCAATAATAACTCTCAAAAATCTCATCCTGTATTTTCCCTCATCAAATTTCCTTCAAAAGCAGCAGATTACTGAAGGAAATGGGTTGTGAATAGTGTTTTGAGTGACTTTAAACTTGCATCTGAGGAAATGCCTTTGGATTGTACCAGCATTCTCTTTCTGTTTTTCTTGGTTAAATGGTAGCAGCTGTGATACATCAGCATGCTATAGTAGTTTTAATCAACAAAGTGATTCATGAGCCTATAGCTGGACAAATACAACAGTGTGGGTCAGCACGTACACACACACACACAGGCCATTATAGGCCTAATTCATTAGCATCATTGCTTATGCCTACTCTTAACTCAAGGCGTTTTAAAAGCAAGCTGCTTCCTCTCAAAACCAGAAAGCACACAAGACACATTGGCTGGTTGTGGACAGAAAAAGCAATCCTTTCTTCCTCTTTCTCTTCCAGAGACAGACTCATGTCCTTGATACATGCTCTTGTCTCTGTTTTTTCTCAGGCAACACCACACAGCCTTTTGCCTTCCTTCTCCAAGGCTTTTCAGATCCCAAAGTACAGCAGGGATGACTTCAATATTAGAGCAGAATTGCGAGGAATGGATCCAGCATGTTACACACCATCTGATTCGTGTTTGTTTCTCTGTTTTCGGGGAAAGCTCCTTTGAAACCATAGCTTGCCAGAAAATGATATTGCCGTGATTTAAAGTCAACTGCCGTCAACTCTTTAACAAAGAAGTTGCTAAACGATGTAATAGACATTTAAAAAGAAACCGAAATTCTGTGGATTGGAAGATTTATCTGAATGTCACAAAAACATATAAATTACAGTGACTTACTTTAGCAATAAAAAGCACAAATAGTAATAAAAAAGAAAAAAAAACTCACTAATACCAAAAATGGTACCTTTCAGCTGAACTACACTGGACAAAAATTTGTATAAATGAATAACTATTAATAAAGAGAATTATTTGGAAACAAACTTATTTTTAAGCATTATATAAACAATTCACAATGGATACAGATCATTAAGCTAGCAAAACACTAATTTATATGGGTAAAAGAACAGCAATGTAAAATACCTTGCCCCCCTCTAAATAGAATAAGAGGTAAAATAAAATAATTGAAACGTCTGTTTGAGTAATGATTGTGCGAATGCCAAAATGATTTACTCAAACAAACTGGTTTAAATCAATCTGTAGAATAGGAATATTTGTGTAGCCTTGGTCTATTTACAGAGGTGTGTTTGTGGTCATGGTTATAAAGTGCGATGTTAAGCCAGTGCATGAAATGCTGTGTCAGGTTCCTTATCAGCTTTGGGGTGCCAGCTGGAAAGAGTGTTGCATTCAATGCAAAGCTCCACACATTTGTACAGGCTGCTACTGATATGTGTGTTTGTGTGTGTGTGTGTGTGTGTGTGTTCCAGCCTGAAAGGTGACCTGTATACCAAGCTAGTAAAACAACCCTTACTAGGTGCGCTAAATATTATTTTGTAGCATTATGTACATGTGGGTATACTACTGTATATAGGTTCATTCCTACATTTGTCGGGTTGTAAACACAGGAGAATGCTTAAAGCAAATAGAGGCGGTATATTAAAAGATTGCTGTTATCATTATCCATAATGAGCACTTTTGGTAACTGAGACTAATCACTAGCAATAATCAACCAACATTTGTTCATTTTTAGCTTACCTGCCAAAAACACAATCGAGTATCAAAATGAGTCAAAGTAAGACTCATCTGTGTTTGCATAAAGTAAGAATACAGGGCTATAAGGTCATCAACAAAACTCAAATATTTTGAAACTTGGATAACTTGTAATTTGTAATTTGTTGTTTGAGATATTATTGACATGTAAGATTACTATTTTTTTCCTGAGCAGGAAAGCAGGAGATTCATAATTTGATCTCATACTGTAGCTGTCTAGAATAACATTTAAGTTGATTAACATCAAAGATTGGGATATTTCTACTTTTCTATGGGCAGAGCTATTTTTTTATACACACACACACACACACACACACACACTGGGGTTCCATGATTTATGGAGACATAGTAGTAGTTTTTGTAATGTGTTTTTGTACTGTATAAATACTATAAACTTTCTGCATTCATAATGTATCTACATAAATTATTCTATATCATTTATAAGCTTGTTTTTTTTTCATGGGCAAAAAAATAAATAAAAAAGTAAAATAAAAATATATATATATATATATATATATATATATATATATATATATATATATATATATATATATATATATATATATATATAATAAAAATTCCCCACAAAAGCAAAGGTTTTTCCATCTTGTACATTTTGTCTTCAAAACATAGTGTTTACCAGGACCACACACGCACACAACATCGACACCCATTTGTCATCCTACTATGCATTATTTCATGTTTGTGTCAGAATCATGTAGTCTCAGAAAAGTCCAACAGCAAATTTGTTACATCCACAAGTAACTGCATTATTGAGCTCTTCTCATCAACAAACACTCTTCAGCTGAAAAGGCACAACAGCCTATGAATATAGCATGAGTGCCTTCACTGGTGTTTGAGGATGAATAAACAGAGTCATATGGCAACAAGCAGCCACGCACACACAAAAACTAAAGAGCAGCGATATAACTTTCCCAGAGAGCGTCTCTAATTGCACGATGTATCACATGAGAGACAACATCGAGCGCCGCCCATCCCTTACCGTCAAATTACCCACACAATCTCTTTTTCACTTTCAACCACTCCACAGCTGCCAATCTCATTCCTCTCCGTGCCTTTCTATCTGTATTTCCCACTAACTTCAAACGTCCATAATCCACACCCGTTCCATCAATATTAATTTCTCTCCCGAAGCAGTGAACTTTGCAGAAAGCAAAGGATTTTCTTTCTTACCTGTGTGCTTTCATAGATCCCGTGTTCTGTGCGGTGCGATCTTTCTACCCCATGCATCGACAGCTGCACAAGACACAGGCAGTGTGTGAGAGGATGGAGATGCGTGCACACACACTCACGCGCAGGGAAAGAGATAGAGGGGATCTGAATTATGGATGGAGAGTGAGGGTTCCCTCATGCCGGATATGGTGGAGTGTGAATCATCTCTGGCATGAATCAAACATAGTCCAAGAGCGAAGCGAGAGGTAGAGGGAGGGGTAGCAGATGAATAGATGACTGAAAAGCAAAGGAATGGTGGTGAGAGAGTAGACGAGCGAGTCGTCTGAGGTAGCAGCTCTCTCTCTCTCTCTCTCACTCTCTCTCGGTCCAGACATCTTCACTCTTCATCTTCAGTTGTTTAATCAGCCTGACAGAGGTTAATAGTTGTGTATTGAACCAGCCAGTCAATAACAAATATTGCAGATGCTTTCTTCTACCTTGGAGAGGGGCTGTGAGTACTCCTAAAGGCACCGTTAAAGCAAAACAACACAATAGACAATCAGTGGCTTATTCATTGCGTAAATATCCTCGTTAGACAGAATGCAATAGTGTCTGGATAGGTCCAGCTACCCAGGCATACTCTATACGAGTGCACAAATGTAGACATTAATAGCTAAGATGAAATGTGTAAGAAATTTGCTTTCACATGTCCACCTATACAGCCTGTTTTCTCTTTCAGGTCAACTAGAGATAGTAATATCCTTATAGTTAGCTTGTTGAATAGTAATACGAAACATCAGAGTTATCACTTAGAAACTTGAATGTAGCGAGCCATGGCTTTAGAAACCGCAGTGGCCTTGTCTTGATAGTATATCGATCATCAGACTTACCAAAAGCAATTGAATGGATTGGCACTTGTTGGCGATTTTCATTCAAGGTGGCACCAAAAAAATGGCACACTTCTGCTTTGAGTTAGTAGCGTGACAACTTTAGTTCACACTTAAGGGTTTCAGAGAATGTAGGGCAATGCATTTAAATAGGGATCCATATTTAAACATATTTAATGACTTATGTGGTTTCTGTTTAACATAAGCGAAGTGCTTTTGCAACAGACTCTTGTAAAGCAAGGCTGCCTTAATTAGGGCTACAAAGAAAACGGTCCACTTTTTAATGATGCATCGCTCATAAATAGATATCAAGGCTGTTAACTATTGTGTCCACACTCTGGAATGAATTCAACACAATTGCAGAATCAGTTTGCCCCCAAAAATGAAAATTTCCTCACCCTAATGTAGTTCCAAATCCATATAACTTTCATTTTACCCTAAACACAAAATATGTTAGGCAGAATGACTCTGCTCTATACCATACAATGAAAGCAAAGAGGGACAAAATATTCCATTAAAACACCATTAAAGTCATGGAAGCTATATTTCTAAAACTTTCTAAAGCCTTATGAAAGTTTTGTGTGATAAGCAGACCACAACACTGTGGGTGACTTAAAAACCATAGACATATACAGTACTTTTCACTTCACAGTGATTCTTGCATTGCTTTATACCATGTAAAATTCTCTGTGAGAGGATTACAATGATTTCTCATAACAATCAAATGATAATAATAATCATGATTGCTACTACTGTGGCACTGGAGGAGAACCGTGTTTATTTTCCTTGAATAGAAAGGAATTGTTAAGTTCTTAACAAATACTTAAAAATATATATCTTACATACATCCGTGGTATGAAACTGTAAAAAATGAGCCGTTAGATTCTTCATTCATCAAATGGCTTTCTAAATGGCTGTCAATTATTTTGCACAATGCGTGTTAACCATGCAGCCCAAGAATGGAAGCTGGAAGTTGAGATTGCCGAAGAGCGGATTATTAAAGTTTAACAGCATTTTCAGCTTCACGAGCTCTCAAATGTTAATTTGTCATTCGAGAATGCTGTTGTTTTTGGCAACTCTGACAACACTGACACAATATGCTGCTGCTCGCATATGCCGTTTTGACTTTTATCCATTGACTTCTTGATACCAACAATTCTTTTTTTTTTTTTACTAAAATGTCAATGTGTGATATCGGGAATTAGATTCCTACTGGTAACAATGGCTATTTTTGATATTAAAAAGTTTCAAATGCATAAAAGTGTAAAAACAAAAACTGACTGTTTATTGTTTACAATCGATTAAGACAATAATGTGACTAAAAATATGTTCTAAGAACAGTTTTCAGAATGTTTAAAAAAAAAATTCTTGATTGTGTCGATGTTCAATATTTGAATTTTATAAACAACATTAATTTTAAACGTTCTTGGAACCATCTAAAATAAGTGTAAATGTTTAGTAAAATACTACACTAAAACATTTTAGAAAAAATAGTCCATGAACAATAAAAAATGTTTCAGATGGACGGTCGAGTATGGTTTTGGGTTCATGTTTTTATATTGTTATTGAAGCCCATCACTTCTTAACATCGAAATCTTGATATCAGGAATTCAATTTTTAACCGGCAATATATATTATTCTTGATATTCAATAAAAGTAAAAAAAAAAAAAAAAAAAAAAAGCTTTATAAATGGAAAGCACCGATTCCTCATCTGCCTAAATGCATCTATGTTCAGGGTAACATAGATGCATTTAGGCAGCTAAGTAGTATAAAGGATTTTATGAATATTTGCTAATCGCCTTTCCTAATAATACGCTAGTTCACTATGCTCATCACTCCACAGAAAAGAGGGGCGGGGTCAGCTGAGATCATTAGCATTTAAAGCAACATGGACTAAAATGGCTTGAAAACAGAGCAGATTTTGACAGAGTAAAGAATGCGTTTTTTACGCTACTATTGAGCAATTTTAATATTATAGACTTTAAAACCCTAAAGAATCATATGAGCAATACGTTACAACGTACCCTGCAATTATTAAACTATGCTATTGTATGACATTGGCAGTTTAATTTACAAGAAACGCGTGAATACCAATTGATCAGTTTTGTTCAGATCTCATTATTTCAGGAAATGTAATGAACTTTGACCTGTTTACGTGATTGTGTTCTCGAGCTGTGTGTGGAGGGAGGGGAGTGTATGTCTGTTCCTCTGAATGCGTTCCTACATCTCTTTGCCCACGTTCTTTCGAACCATACTGTATAGCTTTGTCTTGCGGTCTTCCCAAGCATATGTTGCAATATGTTCATTTTCAAACTCCAAAATGAGACAATTCTTAAAAATGAATGTGCATATAAATTATACTCTGAACCCAACGTGGGTTTACACAAACTGAGAAAGTCAAAAGATGTTAGGCTGTGCCCCGCGCTCCACTACAGTTTATCAATTAATAATTCAATAGCCTCTGTAAAGACAAACATTATATGAACTGTAATACGGAACAGACTTAAGAAATGTGAAATCAACAGAGATGAAGAGGCTTTGTGATGCATGGCCATGAATTAATTACAGGAAACAAATGAGTCCAGACTAATATCGCAACACTTTTTTATTGACTTCTCTCTGTTTTCTTCTTCTTGTTGGGTATAATATGGCTCTGCTAAAGGATTCGAGAGAATTACAGAGATTCAGACCATCCACTTCAACGCTGGAGTGGAATGAGAGTTAGAGAGAAAGGAAGAGAGAGATGTATTAGCACCTGGTGAGAGGTCAGACAGCCTGAAAGATGACAGTCTGCTGCTCTTTTAGATAGCCATAGACGTCTCTCTGTCCTCCCCTCTGAAGGATTCTTCGTTGCTGATGCTTATTTTTTCACAAAACCTTCACACGAGTGATTAAAAACATACAATGCTTAACAGATATGATGACCATTATATAGAACTACAAATTTTGTCATATAGCCTTGTCTAAATGTTGAAAATACAAGTGCTTAATGGGTTCTTCACAGAGATGCCATAGAAGAACCATTTATGGTTCCTCAAAGAAGCATTCAATCATTTATTTTAAAGAACACTTTTTTTTTTTTTCTCACCGTTTTATAATATGAAGAACCTTCTTTCACCAAAAAAGCCTTTTGTAAAACAGAAAGTTTCTTCAGATGTTAAAGGTCCACACACACACACACACACACACACACATATGGCATTGTGACACAGTGTAGGTTTGAAGGTTATAGGTGTTACAGAAACAGACATATAGATAGATATCTGGGCTTCAATAACAATATAAAAACATAAACCCAAAACCATACTCGACCGTTTATCTGAAACATTTTATTGTTCATGAACTATATTTCAGTGTAGCATTTTTGTTAACATTAATACTCATTTTAGATGGTTCCAAGAACATTTAAAATTAACGTTGTTAAATAAAATTCTAATATTGAACACCGACACAATCAAGATTTTTTTAAACATTCTGAAAACTGTTCTTAGAACATATTCCTAGTCACATTATTGTCTTAATCGATTGTAAACAATAAACAGTCAGTTTTTGTTTTTACACTTTATGCGTTTGACACTTTTTAACGAAAAGCAACTCACATGGTACACGTTTATCAGCTCGTGCATTCCTTCCAAAGCAAAAATTGAGAACCGAAGAAACTCGGATGCATGTTATTTGCACACCATTCAGTGTATTCACCGTTTACCTGAACGCGTAATAACAGTACAGAGCTGCACGCTCAAATAGCTCTCTACAGGTAGCTGTCGTCTAACTGGCAGGTGTGTTGGTGGGGGAAATGTTTGTCTTCCTTCCTGTGAACTCAAGGGCTCCTGATTAAGCGCTCTACCCCTGTTTCAGTTCTGCCTGGTTTAATCCATCTCGCTCTCTCTTTCCTCTCTCTCTCTCTCTTTTATGCAAGCGAAAAAAGGGAATGTTCACGTACGTCAAAGAACAAAACATTCTGATCAGCTTTCTCTCTCGCAGATTAAATTAAGTCGAAGACTTACATAAAAACAGTTTTAAGTATCAAAAGAACAAGGGGCATTTATTTAAATCTCTTTTTATCTTGCTCTCTCTTCGTCTGAATTAGAACGCATAGATGTTTTGATCTTTTTATAGAACGGTGCAATTTATTTTACTGACCTAATGTCTCAAGTCGTACTTCGGTTTACGACTTCAAGATATCTATTTGTACTACAGAATAGTTCAAGAATCATAAAATATTTAAAGTCAACATACTCAGAGAGAGAAAAGGATTCATGTTCCACCCTTTAAACACTATTTGTGGAACTGTTGGGAAAAACAAAAAACTGAGAATGCTAAAAGCAAATAATAAATACAATCAGCAGAATAGATAGATTGAAATAATGAACACATTTTTAGCATTCTTTTGTTGTTTATGCCAAATGCATCAAACGGTACAGTATTTAATAAATAAAGACAGATTGCATAACGCGCAGTTAAATAAAATTAACAAAATAATGCAAACTGAAAGAAAATAAATACGCTCACTAACCAAAAAAGATAAACATGTTTTGTTTTTAATGTGAATTGTTAATGTGAAAAAAAACAAAACCGAACACAAACTATAAAGGCAAGCCTGCAGGGTGTTTCAGAAGAAAAAATGACATCTGAATACATCACTGTAAATCATCAGAAACAACCACAAACAAAACTATTTATATTTTTCATATAAAACAGGGGGCTTTAATCATTTTTCAGGCCAAGGACCCCTTAGTAGATTGGAATAAATCAGCAAGCAAATATTACTTTACATTAAAACAAATTATTATCTATGTATAATTGTTATGACTGCAGTCTAAAGTTAGGCTACATAATATAAATATTATAATAATTTTAAATATTATATAGTTTTTAATTAATTATATATATATATATATATATATATATATATATATATATATATATATATATATATATGTGTGTGTGTGTGTGTGTGTGTGTGTGTGTGTGTGTGTGTGTGTGTGTGTGTGTGTGTATATGTTAAAAAGTCTGAAATCAAGTCAACCCTGGTGGTATCTTTTAAAAATGTATACATTTCTACCTAATGTACCCCTAAAGGATGCATTTTACCACCTCAAGTGTACCTACATCATAAATATTAGCACCCGTTGAAAAAGCAGCACAGCAGAGACAGCTTTTGAACTGAGAGTATAAGAGACCCGTTTTGGCACCATATACACAAAAAAATGCTGGGTTAAATATGGACAGAACCAGCAACTGGGTTGTTTTGAGCCGATTGCTGGTTCTGTCCGTATTTTACCCAACATTGTTTAGATTGTAGGGTCACCACTTGACGTCCAATGAAAAGCGTGAGAATGGCTATCGCAGCTGTGTTTTGATCCACTGATACTCAAGGAACATGTTTTCATTGGACTTCTTTCTGTACCGAATGATGTCATTATGTAACGAGGACACAGCAGGCATTAAGTATGGCTAATCACGAGGTGCATATGCCTTCTGCCAGACAACCATCAAAAGCCTCATATATGTTAGAGAGCGATTCTGTAAACCCATCAAAATCACTGCCTTGACTGTCTGCTCTCTGAGATTACAGGCCTTTGGTTTTGATTATACACCACCGAGAGCAAATCGCGACGCTCAAACCCACAAACATGATTTCTACAAAAGTACAGGTGCAAATTGTGATAAATCCCTTAGGTTTGTTTATAAAAAAGCCATTATAATTGAGCCGTTCACACCCTTTCTATGAAGTTTTGCAAAAAGGTGAACTTGGAAGGGAGCTTTGCAATTGTGGTAGTGCATGTCTACGCGACGGATCAAAATCTTTTATTTCAACAAGTGAACAGAAAAAAAAACAGGTATCCTTTCATTTTTTAAAAAGGCAGTTGACAATTTATGGCCATGCAGCGGTGCAATAAAAACCTTGCTGTTAAAATCATACTAGCTAATGTCAAAACTCTTTCATGCTGTTTCTCTTTTTTTGGCATGCTGATTTTGTGCCGTTTTTTTTTTTTGTAAGCTTGCAGGAGGGCTCTATCTACTACAGAGAAAGCATCTCTAATTCTTCAGCATTTCGTTAGAGTGTGCTGTAATGTGTTGTTAATGCTGACTGCGGGATGAGGCCGTTATCAGTCGCAGAAAGCGACAGCGGCAATATATTTTCACCAACTCCATCACATTAGCTATGCTAGTGAAAGCATGAATCAAAATGCAAACAAATAACAAATAACTAAAGCGTCCCCTTTCATCTTGTACTACGGTATACTCTATTGTACAAACATTTTTTTTGAAAGATATTAATGCTTCAGGTAGGACATTTGCAATGTATTAAAGATTTTGATTTCGGATACATGCTGTTCTTTTTATCGTTCGAGTTCTCAAATAATATCTGTATCTTAGATGTCAAAAAATATTAAATATTATTTTGTTACACCAAATCAGTGTATTAGAATGTGCTTTGTGAAGGATCATGTGACCTTGAAGTATTGGTGTGGAAATTCAGTTTTGCATAAATTATATACAAAATAAATTATGTTTCAATTTATATTTAAGTAATAAACTCTATTTTACAATTTATTAAAATAGAAAAAAGGTTGGCTATTGAATTAGACAATTAATAGTAATTAATTCTATTATTAATGCATGAATAAATAAATTAATAAATGAATGGATGGGTGATTTAATTAATAAATCATTCATAAATGAAATCACAACTATATTTAACTAAACATTTTTTTTTTTTTAAATTAGTCTATAGCAAATGCTCCATTCAAGCAAACATTCACGCAAAAATGAAGCACTACACAATGCTGCTCGAGGAAGGAGACCGAGTTTGATTATTTTTAACATGCATGCACAACAAATGTGACTGTAATACAACACTACAGGCATTTGCCCTGAAAATGACAACAACAACAACAAAACATTGCAACATTGTTGAAAAAAGAGCAATGCTACCGTCACACATATAAATCAGCAGCATTGCTGTCTACACAAAGTTAGGTAGAGAAAAGTAAAGAAAGTTTAGAAAGAGCTATGGCGAATGAATCGTGAGGAACGATCGAAATCTCTAGATGATTTTTTCACGCCTCCATTATTAGCAAACTAGTCTTTATTCTCATCAGTGTACCTGTTGAGGTGACTGTCATGTCTTCTGTGGTGCTCTTTAAAGAGGCTTTGTTTAATGAATCGCCCTGATGGTGCTGAGTGTTGGCAAGTCTCGTTAGCAAAATGACGGTGGGCCATTTTTGGCATTGTTTCCGCGTCTGTTCCCCACAGTGACTCTTGGATAAAGGTCAGCATCTGTTCCTCATTGAGTAGGTGCTGAAAGACATCCCACCTCTTTACCTGCTTTGTGCTCTGCTGTGTGACGCTGGGACTTCACGCTTGTCTGGCTGTGATGTTTTGAGAGAGATTATTAGTATCTTGTTTTTTTGTTTTTTTTTACAGTTACCTTTTCCTCGATTTTGTTTGTTTTCCTTCTGGAAATACAGATGCTTCTGCATTCCATGCTTGTGAGAGTAGCCTCGAATTTGGGGACAGCGGGAAAAAACGATGCTAAATGCAAATAATCGGATGCAACTAAGCATTTAATTGTGCATAATTAGAGTAACAAAATGACTTGGCTTATCTTTTTGAACAAATACGTTTTCCTCATTTTTTGTGGGTGATGGTAAATGTTAGACCCGGGGGCAGATTGAGTGATTTGGTAGCCTTGGGCAAAGACTGGCCATTAAAATGATCAACTGTGATGAGATTACACTGAACATTCATTTTAGGCCTCATCTGGTTTTATTGTTTTGCTAGGAAAGCATTGCGATGCTTTAAAGGAATACTTCACCCGAAAATCAGAAAAATGTACTCGCTTTTTGCATCAGAACAGATGTAGCAACGTAGCATCACATCGCTTGCTCACCAATGGATCCTCTGTAGTGAATGGGTGCCATCGGAAACATAAATCGGTTCAAAGAGCTGACACAAAAAAACACCACGATAACCCGCACAACTCCAGTCCATCTTATGAAGTGAAAATCTGTGCATCTGTTTTAACCATTTCTTCCTGCTTAACTATAAAATGTCGTCTAACTATCTTTCTCTGGTGAAAGAGTTTTGTCTGAATCAGGAGAAAAATATCTACAGATGTATAAGAGTTTACAAGCAAAAACAGTCTAAAACGGCTCTGAACAAATATGTTGATTGATTCTGATCTGTGAAGAGAACAGGGGATGGAGTTTCGATGTTTCCATCAGCTGTTTGGACTCATTCTGGCGGCACCCATTCACTGCAGAGGATCCAGCGCTAAATATCTCCAAATTTGCTCGATCATGTTAATGAATTTAACTGATACAAAAATAAAAATAGAATTAAAATACGTTGTTTTACTGGTGATACAGCCAATTAACTCATCTTGTGCTTGAATCTGATTGAATAGAAATTTGGCTGGTAACACCAATAAATACCACTTTACATCAAGCATTTGGAAACAATGAATGCTCTCCTGCGTATGAGTTTTTCAACATTTACTGGCGTTAATTGGTTTGACACAGATGCTCAGAGAGTAGCGCCACTCATATTCATCAAGGCTGAAACCCAAGAAGTCACTTGAGATTTAAAACTAGTAACGGGATTGCCGTAACTTTTAACCACTAATTCCCACGACTTACAAACCATCTGTGATTACCGAAACATCATAGTGCTGAATTCAACTAGAAACATTTCCATGACATTCCCTGTAATATTATAATAGCAATAACGTTTGCAGTCAATCATTCTTCGCACATAATAAAACAAATTCAAGTCCGTGAGGGAATATTTCACTTTAATTACCGCCCGACTGCACATCGTGCTTCACGTATAGGCACGTGTTCATAAGTACTGTACTTCACCTATAGATATGCAGCATAAATGTTAATACGTGTATAGCGCCAGGGAATATCAACGCAGGAAAACCCTGAAATGCTGCACCACAACCGCTGGTTCACAGCTGCTGCGCTGAAAATAGCTTCATGCAGTTCAATGCGATTTTTCTTTAAACAGAAGTCTTGCTCAGATCCTTTGAGATCTCAGATGTTTCGTTTGTGATCCCTCCAGAACCTTCATACAACAGTGTCAAAATGTTCAAAGCAGCTCAGGTGAATTTTTGACTATGTCTGAGGCTAAGAGATTACAGTTAGACACTTCCTAGAAAAGGACACACACACACACATAGATTCTGTATAGTATAGTTCAGGATACAGTTCTAGTTCTGGCTGCAAGACATTGTCAATTTGTATAATAAATAGCATTTTATTGCAAAAAAATGTATTGTTCTGCTATATATCCACTCCTAAGTATTCAGTCAATCCACCAAAAACATAAAAATATTACTGAAAAAAATAAATAAATAAATAGATAGACAGAGAATGTCAATGATAATATTTTAAACACTCTATATATCTATTATAATCATCATCACCATATAATTTAACAGTAGCTTCTTCATCTCAAAAATGACAACAAGGCAAAGCTGTTTTTCATGCACATGCACGTACCCACACCGCTGACTGTCCTAAGAAGAAAAAGCAGTACAAGAAAAAGAGCAAGGTTCAAAAGTCTTTGTAGGCTTTTCTTTGAAGAAATCAAAGCTCATTAAGGGTGAGAGGCCCAAGGCTAGGCAATTTCCAGCCAGCGCTCAGTGTGTCCATACCAGCATCCATTACAATACCTGTGGGATAGCACGGCCCATTACCAAAATCTCATTAGCTACACTGAGGCATGTTAGCAACACAATAAAAAGATTTTGGCTCCTGGAATATGATTTTAATTATTCACTGTTTACAATAATAAGCCTTATTTCCCAGAGAGAAATGGCTGAGTGCGCAGCTGCCTTTCTTGCAAATGCGCCAAGCAAACAACAACACGCTATAAGCACGTCTTCGAGTTTCTGTCAAGAGCAGGTGAATTAACGACAAAGTTCCCACCGCCCCCCCTCGGGATTCACACAAGGGTTAACTCAGATCTCCTCCGTGTCGCTCCATGGGTATTCGCGCACTCAACTAATGATACACGCACGTAATGGTAGAAGCCCTTGGGCGTATTTGAATATCCTTGGTATTCATAAGTTGCAGCTCCCAGAAGCTATTAACAACAAGAGATACTGGGAGTTATTGAGCGCTCCGTCATGGATTTCAGACGGCTAATTCAGTCCGTTTGATCGGATGGCTTCATAATGCCAAAACTCTTTTCAGTTACAGGTGGATGTGGAGTAAATGCTCTTATATCAGCATTCTGTTTTTATTCTTGAACTATACATCTTATTTTGCCACTCGGAAATAAGCTATTTTATTTGAATGTCAGAAACTTTTAGTTCATTAACCTTTATGCTCTCAGAAAATGCACATCCACTTTATTTACCACTTTCTTTAGTACCTACATTTAGTAAATGAATGATACATATTAGTCTCTAAAGTGTGCATATTACATAAAGAAGGGTTTGAATTTTGGTAGCACTCAATGTTAAAGTCCTGTTCTCCATGGTAACTACAATAACGTACCCTTAAAATATGTAGTTACCTTATAGGCATATCCTTTATTTGTTCTTATTTTATTGCTGACTTTTCTAGGTGCATTGAAAATGCATGCCTCGGCATATATTTCTGCAAAATTGTAAAAAAAAAAACCCTACACATACGAATCACTGCCATTCCTAGTTGAAAGGAACAATAGTTCAATCAACATTACTTGCAGAATGTTATGTTATAAAATTTTTTTTGGTAACTGATACTTTTGAACGTTGTCGTCACATATACAGCTTCATACATAGGCTATGAGTTTTCTTATTCAGTAGGTTTACTCTGTAGCTCATTTCATACGATGCAGCGCACGCTCTGGTTCAAAAACCACGGCTGAAACTGCACGGCTGCATCAGCGAATGCGTTTTTATCTTAATTTCGCATTTTTTAACGCTTTCAGAAAGGTACACTCTCTGGACATGTGTGTTTTTACAGGGAAATAAGTAGAAATATATTATTTGTGCAACAAACCAGTGTTTATGGTTACAATAAGTTTAACAGAATTTTAAAAATATGATAACAAATGCCTCTTTTCGATATAAAGCCACTGTTTTTGTAAAGCTAAAATAACTACGCCGATTGGCCAAACCCGCTGGCATGTTAAAAATAAGGATGCTCGTCATCAGAAAAGGCCGAATGGAGTCGGAGCACGATACAGTCCGCTTCTTATTTACAAAATGCCTCATGCGTTTTCTTAAGCATCTTAAAAGTTGGATTGAAATTGAAAATAAAGCGTAGGCTATTAGGGGAAAAGAATCGCCCAGCAGGCCTGTACAAGACCATCCGATGGATCACAAGAGCATAACAAGAATTTGTAGCGTTATTATTTCAGAAGACAAAGTGACATTACCACAAACAGCAGTCTACAATTTGTTTGGTTCTGAAATTCACCGCCTTTCCGAGCGCATGCACTGTATTTATCCGCGTGCTGTAGTGGTTAGAGGAACAAACACAGAGTCCATAGGGGCAGATTCACTTTGAAAAGCCAAATCGCTACATGCTGCTATTCTGAAATGCATTGTTTCTGTGGTAAAAACTCTATTTCCTGTGGATCTGCAGATGGGGTCTTTTCATCGCATCAGGAAACAGTTTTGTGATTCCTTTTGCGTAAACCTCTTTCCATAAAGTGGTACATAATCATCAAAATAAACAAAAATTATTCATACTTTTTAAGCATAAAGGACTTTACAGTAATACTATCGGTCTCTTGTGGAATTGGGAACATGTATGCTATATGTACACTGACAATAATTGCATATTTTTTTACACTGAAACCCCCCCACCACCCCCAACAACTAAATCACAAATTATTTATTATAATTAGCCACTTCATCTCAAATAAGAGCATGCATGAAGTAATTCTTTTATTTCTTTAATGCTATGCAGTAACACTGAATGGATTTCAACTTTAATACGATATTTCTTCCTGAAGTTCTCAGGATTTATACGATTTAAGTGCACACTTTATCAAAAAATATTTTTTTAAATAGATAGTGAGTAAAGAACAGCCTTCAAAGGTTGCAGATACTTTAATGATAGAATTTTAGTGACAAATAAAAAAAAAAAGCTATTGAATTAGCCTTAGAAATCATTTTATTTAGTTCACTCTATAGCCATAATCAAATCTACCAGCATCATAAATGTGTATCTATTTTATCACTTTGCTGTTTTTTTTTATTGTGAACAAAGCATATGAGAAAACATTTTCTTTTTTCCAATCACAGCGTTGCTGATAACATTAAATATGAAGCTCACCTGAGAAAAATTAGTGTGCTACAATAGAGACTAAAAGTGATTGCAAACATTTTCAGAGCACTTATCAAGTGGCTATTCATTTAAAACAGTTCTTCAATAAAGTATCTGAAGCCTTAGAGCAAACCAGATCTGAAATTAATCAAACTTTTATTACAAAAAAAGATCTGGAAAAGAAAAGAAATGAAAAGAAAGCTTACAATTAACTATTGCGCATATTTCAGATTTAAAAAAATATGTATATTTATACATACTTCTAATTCAGAATGAAGATACATTTTTCTCATGTTTTTGTCTGTATTTCTGCTATTTCCTACAATAGGACACATGTATTTAATTATCTGTAAAATTACAGACACAATCTTTAAAAAAAACGCAACAGGTCACACTAGATCTGTCTTGAAGATGTATAGTTTGCCATTAAAAATCTGGCATTTTCCTTCTGGTACCCTACTGCTATGTGCTGTTGACCCCAGTCTCCCTTACCTAAGGTGGATTTTGCAGCCTAGTCTTCATAAGCCTTGTGTCTCGTGAAGAACCACAATCAGCCTGCTTAATTATGACAGCTGAGTGCTGATGCCTCGCTCTGGGCGTTGTGTTGAAGAGCAGAGGGCTGTTAATGCACAACACTCATCTGTGCCCAATCCTGCCCAATCAATCTGGCTGAAATCAGCAGCAATGATTAATGCAGACCTCCTCATGTAGAAAACAGGAATGTCGAAAGCCATCTCTCCCCATAATGCATCAGTGATTGCAATAGAAACATTACGGCAAAAAAATAAAACAAAAATAATAATAATAATCCAAATATGTTTTTCATGTATGTGTGTATACACACATATGGCATAAAATTGCTTGCATTTGCATTTCTTTCAGAAAATGTAGTTTTATTCATTTTATTATACTTGTATACTAATTCTAATATTGCATCTGATTTGACAATTATAAAAGTAAAGAGTGACCGATATGGCATGTAATATGTAGCAGATGCGTAATATAATGAAATATAAAATACAAATCAAATTTTGCTGGATTACTGCATATTACTGCTTACATCAGATGCATTTTGTACACCTAAAGTTACAATTATGTTGCTGAAAAATATTCCTGTCTTTTCATTTATCCACGTTCCCCCATGTGGTACATTTGTCTTTTTAAAAACACGATACTTTTAGTCTTTTTTTTTTTCAACCCTTAATTTATTTTTGTTTTCAGGTTTAGAGCAGTGTTGATTATGCATTTATTTTCAGCTGACGGTTAAATTGCCTTTTTTTAAACACGCTGCGAAGAAAAAGAAGTGATGAATTATGATTCTCTCTAAATCTAGAATTGGAAACGAGTCATTTTCAGAAGATGCTGTTAAGTGTAACTGCCATGCTTCACTTAACTGTAATGTATCTTAAGTTAATGTTGCATTGCGAGGACCGGCAGCCAAGTACAACGTAGTGTATTTTTAAACTGGTCTTTGTTGAATATTTTTTTCTATGCATGCATGTATCACCTGCAGGTATCTGTAGGAGTAAAAAAATGGATACTTTGAATCTAGTCTTTCAAAACAACATCCAAAAATATATTTCCCTGCTGGGAAAACTAGATAGCTTATTGCTCCTGTTAATTGGCTAATTAATAGCTGTCTTGATTGAACATTAAAATGAAAGCTGACCTTGTTTGCTTTCTTAATACCTGGTGGGTTTTTAATTAATTAATTAATTAATTATTATTATTTTTTTTTTTGGTAGGATTATTTTATTTGAAAATAAAAATAGAAAAGAAAAGAAAAAGTGGTAAATTCAGCTTTGCATTAAAAATACATTAATATGTATTTGATTTGATTCTGTTATTAATTGTATAATATTTTACAATATAAATAATTTTTTTAAAAATTATTTTATCAAATAATTGCAGACTTGGTATGCATGAATAAATAAATAAATAACAGATTATTTTGCGTTTACAGTACAAAGTGATGTTGGGTCATCTGTCGATTTTCAGACTGCCAACGAAGTGGCTCTGAAAGCAGAACAAAGACGGAAATGAACTTATCTAAAAGCTAACACATTATTCTTTTTCATGCACTGATGCTTCCTTCAGGAAATGCAAAATAAACTTCTGTACAGTAGGCAACCGTTTTTCTCGCAGTAAAAATTCAAACTGATTGTGGAAATCTCCCCCATGCTGCTCCACACAGCGAGGCAAAATTAAAAAGTGCTCGCGCTCTGGTCTGTAATTATTCCTCCAGGGGTTTGTGCCGAACGCGAGCTTTCCCGACACATAAGGAGCACGCATTAGACGCAGTTCAGCCCCCGCAGAACCAGTCGAATGCAATATGCAGACAGCAGGAAAGCCTGTGACAGAGACGAGGCCACAGCAGTCCCGCTATACAGAGAGCTGAGGTGCTTTAGGTCATTATTTTAGGAGTAATCAAAATCCACCTGCTGCCTGCATTCTCACACAAATGAGCTTAAAAGCAAAAATGGTTGCTCTCAAGATGCAGAAGCTCCTTATAAAACCCGGTAAAGTGTTCGTGGTGCTGTCCCCTAATATATATATAAGCGAGGAGATGCAGGAGACTAATGAGGCAAATGAGATCTCATTCATGCTCATGCACCCGCAAAAACCTTTTACTCTTCCAATGCAGTCCATCCATGTAATCTGTGCAGATGAACATCAATAATAGACTAACCTGGGGACTTGAAGGCATCCTGAAGGGAACTCCTTTGTGACTGAAGTCCTAGGGATCGGTCTTTCTGCTTAACCACCATGAACACCCTAGCAACAACATAGCAATGCTTTACCAAAGAATGGATGGACCGACAGATGGAAGATGGATGGATAGATGAATAAAAAGATGGGTGAATATATGGATAAATGGATGAAAGGACATATGGTAAATGGATGGATGGACAGATGGATGGATGGATGGATGGATAGAGAGACAAATGGATCAGTGGACAGATAGATAAATGGATGAAAGGACAACTGAAAAATGGACAGATGGAAAATGGATGGAAAGATGGATGAACAGATGGATGGAAGGGTGCATGGATGGACAGATGTAGTATAGATGGATAGATGAAGGAAAGGAAAGATGAAAAATGGTTGGATGAAAAATGGATGGGCAAGATGGATGGAAGAATGGACAGATGGATGGATGCAAGGATGGATGGACAGATGGAAGATTTATCGGCAGATTTATTGATGGATAAATAGATAAAGGAAAGATGTATATGGATGGATGGATGATGGATGATGATAGAAGAAGGATGGATGGATGAATAGATGATGGATAGATGGATGAATGGATGGATGGATGGATGGATGGATGGATAGATAGATGATGGATAGATGGATGGATGGATATGGATGGATGGATAGACAGAGAAGATGAGGGTGAGAGACGGAAGATGAAGGGAAGATGACAAATGGATGAACAGATAGAAGATAGATGAAGAGATGGATGATAGTATAATAAATAGTTGTATTTTATATAGTATTTCTCATAATGAATGCATTATGTATTTAGCATATATATAAAATTTTAATAATTAATACATTAAACTTTAATCTTAATGCAACACTTTTCCAGCAGTATGGATTTTTAATCAGTCTGACATGTGAACCATTGCACAGTACTCCAGTAAGTATATAAATGAAACATTAATCAAATAAGAGTAGATTCATTTGGCTAAGCAGCCAGCACATTTGTGATGATACAGCACAGCGGGGAGGAAAGCAGATAATTATAAGTGAATTAGGCTAATTTTTAAATGACGGTGCATTTTCACCAACTTCTGCTCTAGGAGCATTAAAATCAGGCTTGTTCAGTGCAACAATTTTGCTCTTATATGCTATTAAAAATTACAATACAGGAAGACGTCACTGATTTTAACCCAAAGGACATTTGCAATAGATTTCATCTGCAGCACTTTGCAAAACATCGGCAAATGTCACCTATTAGTAGCGTTGTTCGAAAAAATGTTAAATGATATTAACATCGGTTGCTTTAAATAAATCTAGTGCATGAAAGCGCAAACCTGAGCTGACTGAAAATGGACTATAAAAATAACAAATAAATAAATATTTATTATGTTAAAGATTAACAAACCCAAAAAAATCTGTTTAAAAATTATAACAATTAAATAAAATTAAATAAAATTAAATTAAAAATAAAATTAAAAATAAAATTAAAAATAAAATTAAAAATAAAATTAAAAATAATTAAATTAAATTAAATTAAATTAAATTAAATTAAATTAAATTAAATTAAAATGTGCTTCATGATATTTAGAAAAAAATATATCCATTATGACTTAAACCCTCTGACTACATTAGATTAACCCAACAAAGGTCAGATGAGAATCACACAGTGCGTCAACATCACTGTGCTTCTGTGCTAGTCAATCACAGTTGGGGAAACAAGACACTAAGCACAAAGGCAGTCCATCAAAGGAAAAAACCTTCTAATGGCAGCTAAAGTGTTGGGATTAATCGTCCAGAATGAGATCAAGCTGAACCTCTATCCTCTGTCTGTTCACTCTGATCTCTGATCAATAAGAAAACCCTGCTGATCTCGTACAAAGCTGTGAACTGGTGCATAGAAAGGATCAGCTAATTTAATGTATTAAATACCCTACAGCAAACACAGGCTTTTTAAATGTTAACCAAGGTGGTCTATGATACCTGGAGAAGTCCAGTATCATTCTTTTGAGCTTTAGTTTTTGAGTGAAAATGTTTTTCCCTCAAAAACTGAGGCGCGTTCAGATCTCATTCATTAATCAGTCAGTCCCAAAATGAAATACAATATAATAATTGAATGAAACCCAGTTGACGAAGACATTCAATCCGAGATTTGGTGATAATATAGCATAGTGAGAGATATAGACAATAACGAGAATGAGAGACTTTTTACTGGAGCACAAGGTTCTCGATCAGTCATTCATTTTCATCCATTTAATTGAGAGTATTTGCATTAGCGAATGTAAAAGTCAGGTCACACTGTATATATTTCATAACTGAGCTGGTAGTCTATCATTAAGTAACACATGCAAATTTTGTTAATCGGGATGAATAAAGTACACTGTGAAAAAGAAAGTGTTCATTGAGCGTATATATTTGCATACCGGGCACCTCGCCATTTAAAAAGCAAACAACATCGCTCTGACTGTTTCAGGTTCGAACCGCGACTGGTGAAAAGGGCAGTTTGTTTTAGCGCTAATGACTTCACTGACGCAAAGTCATTCGATTGTGTGCATAAGCCTATTTTTACACATCCTAGTTAAATATACCTGTATGTATACTTCATAGGTGTTCTGACTAAAAGCATAATTTCACAAGCCCCCTGGCAACCTGACATTTAGCTGTGAACTAACTACACACAGGCAGGAGCTTGTATTGTTCCTAAGGATTTGAAAGGACCACCTGTTCTTGACTCTTGAAGGTAAGGAGCTCGTCATTTAATATTTTACTACTTACACTGCACATGAGAAAAATGTAGCAAACGACTGCCTTGGAGAACTACTTTTTAGTTCCCATAAATAATATTTAAAAAGTTTTTCTCTCTCTCTCTCTCTCTGAACACACACACACACACACACACACACACACACACACACACACACACACACAACATATATGCAAGACATTGAGTCACTAGGACTATTCATGATTTTAAGTGTCGTGATTCGAATTAATAATTTTTTCCTGTAAAATTAGATGTATTATTTAAATTGAATTGCATTTCATTTAAATAAATGTTTATTCATTTATTTTACATTTTATTTATTTATTAATTTGAAGAATTTTAAAAACACAGGGTTGGATATATTTTTAAAAGATGTTTAAAGTTTAATATTCATGTCTTATTTATTTCTGTGATGTTGAGCATCATTACTGTAGTCCGGTGTCACATGATCCTACAGAAATCCTTCTAATACGGTAATTTACAGCTCAGGAATTATTTCTTATGATTTTCAAATTTGAAAACGATAGCCCGCTTAAGATTCTCGTGTGAACCGTGACATACAGTATTCCTTGATTAAATTAAAGTTCAAAAACAAATCTTTATTTGACAAGTTTTGTGACATTGTAAAGTGTCATTACTATCTATTTAATGCATCTAATGCTGCATTGAGAAAAAAAAACGTTATACATCTACTTTCACAGTATGGAAAACATCTTGGACATTTTCTCATTTTGTGCTACATGAAGAGAAATAACAGTGGGGTCAGAATGGATGACAAAACTTTCTTCTTTTTTGCTTTAAATTTGCAAATGCTACTGGAAGAAATTTTTAGCACTTTAGAATTCAATTTAGGCTCAAGCTTTCCTCTATGAATCCATTACAAAGTCTGGAGCAGTTTCAAATATGCATAAACCACCATGAATTTAGTTAATGAAACATTTGGAAGCCAAATGAGAAATGGATGTAATTTATTTGAATCATTGCCGCCGTTGAGTCAAACCTCCATGCCGGCACCGGCTGGCGTTACGTTTGTAATACCAATTCCACTCAACGTAAGGTGTTCCTATCAGCAAATACTCACATAGAATTAAATAATCTCAAACATACATTCAAAGGGGAATTAAACAGTATGGTATTTGGTGCCCTGTGATTACTCTGATGGGAAATGAAGTTCTCTCGTGACAAAACTTCCCCGTAAATGTCTTTTTGATTCACAAAGATGACTGTGGCTGTGAAGACGACAGAGAAATTTTTCCCCCATTTACAGTAACAGACCGAGTTAATATGCTGAGCTAAGGATGAGGAATTAGAAATATGATTTTTGAGCGTGTCAAACATTTCGTTGCTGAAAGTGACATCCCGGGCCATAAGGAAAGTACAGTGAGAAAAGAAACTAGGTCACTGTTAAGGGTTGCTGTTCAGTTTCATTGAAAATATCTCCCTAGAGAGAATGTTTGTAGTTATTAAAAAAAAAAAAAAAAAAAAAAAAAAAACACACATTTCAACCTCTGTGGTATTAGAATAAAAAGTTAAAAATGTCTGCATTTCTCCATTTGTCTACTAAAAATGAACACAAATAAAATGCTGATTTTTTTTTTTTTTTATTTTACATTTTAAATTGAATCGACTTAATGCAAACAACGTTTTCAAATAAAAAAATAAATTGTAAAACATAAATAAATGAACAAAAAAAAATCATTAATTACCAAACCTGTAAACCCTGGGTGACCAACTTTAAATTCAACATTTCCTTTAAATATCATACATATTATATATATATATATTATACATATCTACATATATATATATATATATATATATATATATATATATATACATATATATATATATATATATATATATATATATATATATATATATATATCTTGTGAATCCGGCATTTATTGGTTATGTAGCATAATGCATTTTTACAAACAACAAAATTAAGTGAAGAATTTTCAGCCCTTCACAAGGTTAAAAGCAGTTCAAACTAATAAAATAATATCATTCGAATACAGTTCATATTTTTAATCCTTATGTGTTTAACATGTTGGTAAGAAAGTGAGGGTAACTTCTACACGCTCGATCGTGAAATAACTGCAGCTCTAACACACGGCGTATATCACAGACACACATCAACCACGGCCAAAACCCATCTGTCTATCTTAACGAGTTCACCGAGAACCTGGGATTGAGCCGAGGACAATCACGTCTGATTTTAATAGATCTTTGGTTCACAGACCCTCCCAGTTACATCAGAAGTCTTCTGTCTCTCTAAGGAGAAAAGGCCTCAGAGCAAAAAGAGAACAGTGGAAAAAAAAATACTGGCACCTCATTTGGCTACTTTTTCAAAAGTCGATGTGCATTAGAGTTGTTATCTCTGTGAAGATATTGTCACGGGTTATTATCTCCACTATAATCAGACATTACAGCAGATCTCATTGCATCTCCATTGAGGAACAGTCACAACAGTCGCACAACAAGCAGCTCAGACATGCATTTCATTCGTATAAATCAAAATTTATTATGTAAACGTGTGGGGTTTGAGCATAATAAGAATTTTAGCATTTTAAAGATGCGGATGAATGGATGGATGGATAGACAGACAAAACAAGTGTTAATTAAGTCATTTAATTGTTCTAAATCAATTTGAGCTTGATTCATTTGCAAAACACTTTCAAATATTCATAACAGGCTCCATTTCAATTTATTCACTTAATAGAAGCTTATCCAAAGTGAATTACAAATGAGGAATATCACAAAAACGTTAAATATTTTTGATTAAAAACACCTAAAAAATAAAACTAATCCAATATGCTGAATTTACTCATGTGTTATTATTTATTACGTAAACATTTATTATAATTATTACCATTTTGAAAACAATTGTGCTGATTTATATTTTTTGATATATATATATATATATATATATATATATATATATATATATATATATATATATATATATATATATATATATATATATATTAATTCACTATTTAACAGTTAAGAGTGTAAAACATAACATGTTGTATTCAACAAATGACAAAAAATGATGCAGCATTCAAAATTAAATGATGAGAGAATTTGAATTTTAACCCCCAAAAGTTCATCCTTGGGTAAGGGAATCTGTTAAAATAAGAAATCTGTACCACAGTAACATACTGGAGGATAAAAACCACTTGTGTGGCAAATCCCTAGTTGTATAGGCCATAAACACGATAGCTGCCCTAACAAAAGATACACACCCGGCCACTCTGAGGGCTAAAATAATTCAAACATACTGTTATGGAGAAGTGTAAGGTCAGCATAACCTTCCCAATCTTGAGTCAGGCTATTTACCATCAGAATTAATGAGGAGGATAATGGCCAGACTCACAAACAAGTGTCCAGACAAACAAACAGCCGCTTCCCGTCCGTTCTGACCTCCACAGCTCTTGTCCTTACAGACCACCTTTCAGCACACCTGAAAACAAGGATTAGCATTTCAAACGAGTTGTCCCTAAACAAACGCTCTTCATGCAGCTGAAATACAAATGCAGCAGAAAGAAAAATGTAAAAAAATATATGTATATTCTTAACGGCAATCGACGGTTCCATAAAGAGCTTCTAACATCCTGAAAACAGTTACATTTTGATAGTCCACTTTAGACATTCTACTAACTACAAGTAACTAATTCTGATTTGATTTGCAACTCCATGTTTAACTCTCAGAGTAGACCGTTAGGGTGGCTTTAGGGTTGGTAGAATAAGCTGACATATACTTGCAAAGTTTCTCAGAGTCAGTGTGTTGTATGTTGTGGAACCATCAAAATAAAGTGTTAGAAATGATCAAGCAAACACTCTACCACTCTAATGACTGCTAGTTGACATGTAGTTGCAAAGTTACTTACACTTAGTAGAATGTCTAAAACATTCAGGTTTTTCAAAGTGGAGAATGTTCTTTACACTATTAAGTTTGAAAGTTTTTTTTAAAAAATGCCCCAAAATAACTTTTAGTAAAGAGCACTTCCTTAGTTCCTTCAGTTTTAGAACACTTTAATAATCTAAATAACCTTTTGTGGAATGGATATGTTTCATGGAGGTTAAAGGTTCCTCATGGAACCATCAAAACTCTTTAAATAAATAAACAGAACCTATTCAATGCACAGAATTGTCTTTACATTATGTTCTTCGAACAAAAAATGTAATTTTTTCAGAACGTTGTTTAAACATTCTTTTGGAACCCAAATAGATTCTCAAAAATACCCTTTCGGAACCTCGTAGGTGGAAATATGAACTTCTCATTGTCAAAACCAAATCATGACACCTTCAAGAGTGCTGTTTGAAGACCCCACGGCATGAAAACGGCAATGTAGGAAATGGAAATAGGAAATATGTCAGTACAGGAAAGAAAACCGTCCGTGACCGCACTGCATGAGGTCTTTAAAGACTTCAGCTGATGTGGCCGCACTTTCGCTCTAGGCGTCCAATGAGATCATGGCGAGTGCAGGGACAGACTCTGAGATGGAATGACATGGCAGATTCTTCAAAGTGTGTATGTTTCCTGCCCTTGAGTGCAGACAAAAATGGAAGCAAAGGAGTCACGCTGCATCTCCAGGGAGGATGGAAAAGCAGGCTGCATCTGGCCCACAGAGCGATGGGAAATCAGGTGAGGTGAGTAAGGTCAGCGTGAAGGACTCAAAGGGTGAAGGAGGAAAAGAAAGGAATTAGTGGTCCTCGGAGAGAACAAGTTTACAATAAAGCAGAAGCTACCGGAGTTCCTGTAGCTCAAGCGAGAAAGCAAGCCAGAAGCAGTTCCAGGATCAGAAGTTCACTTCCCCAGAGAAAAAAACTACAGAAAAATTTCCCTTCCAAGTTTCTTCTGCTCACCAAGGCTTAATTTGTTTGATTAAAACACTAAAAAGCTATGTTGTGAATTGTTTAAGTGTAAGTTCACGTGAGATGTTCTTGGTCACGCACACCACCGTCGCACCAGTGATGCAGTAAGAATGCAATTACACTATCACGTCGTGTTTATGTGCAAAATAAAGTTTTTGAAGCTTTAAGGTTACTTCTCTGTTACTAATAAAGACGTGAAGTGCTGATAGTAGTTATGGGTGTAATCCTGATGTTAATTGTAGGTTGTGTTGATGTTTAGCAATCTTTTCGAGCGTGATTGCAATCTATATAAACAGCCACGTTACCAGTTTTTACCAGTTCAATCTGCCTAAGTATCGCAATTCTGTGTGATAATAGCTATTACTAGTGACTGTATAAATGACACATTCTCATTTCTTCATATCATTTATTGCACTGTGCAGTTTGTTGCAATTTACGGATATTCCAGCTTGATAATATCTCGTCTTCATTCATATATTAGTGCACTTTTCAAGTCTATAGCCTAATTGTTGTTATATTTGTTAAGTTATAAGACAAGTATTTATTTCTGTTACTTACATTTTTCAGAAACTACCTCAATTGTGGTTCTTGTTTAACAAAGGGCTAAAATCTGATGACTCAACTCCTGACCAGAGCTCTGCAGCGGTCAATAAAACCATTACCAGTTTTTAACAGGGCAACCCCCAGCAAACTGATCTCACGGCCTAAATGCACTTTTTAGAGAGATACTAAATACATACCAACAAGTACATATTACTGCAGTTGCAAAATGAAAAGAACACCAGAGGCAGTAAAACTCAGAAACTTTTTATTCCTTTACAGATTTTCAATTGATAAAGTGTCATTTTTGAATCCTTTGTAACTACTGTTCAAAAAGCAATTCAAATCTGTGTAAAAGGATGCTGAAATGGCATGGCTGCATGAACAAATGCTTTTTCTATCAGTTTTGCATTCATTAAAGGATTAGTTCACCCAAAATGAAAATTACCTCATATTTTACCTCGAAGCCATCCTAGGTGTATATGACTTTCTTCTTTCAGAGAAACATTTTTTTATGTATCCTGGCTCTTTCAAGCTTGGTAATGCTCATGGATAGCGGGAATTATTTTGATACAGCCGAGTACTGTGTAAAACTAACCCATACGCCTTCGGGAGTTATCACATGTCCTCTGAAGCAGATCAATGGGATTTTGGAACAAAAATATTTCTAGTTTAAAATTATAGTGTGTTATTTTTAGTGAGAACACAGTGTTCTGGCTTCTTGGCTGACCTATGACTCGATGTATGATTCAACTTACGCCATATGTCATACGTCGAGTCTGAAGTCAGTCAAGAAGCCGTAACCAGCGCTCAGTTGTAATTAATTTTTTTTTTTTTTTACAAAACCCATCGATCTGCATCAGAGGACGTGGTAACCCACCGGAGGCATACAGCAGAACAGAAACCTGTAAACAGTTCAAGTTCATTCATCCTAGTAATTGTCACACATGGCCTTAGATTCACTGCATGCATGATTTAAGCTAAAACGAGCTGGAGTACAGTGTTAAAAACCACACTGTTATTTTAGTCATGCTGTTAAGGGAAAAGAAGCTGGTAAAATCTAATTTACAACTTTTGATGCAATATTCCTTAAATAACACATTGAACTTTAAATGAAGGAAGTCAAACTGATTCATAACACAAATCATTCCCGATTTTTTAGTACTAATGTAATGTTAAATCAGATTCAGAATGGCACAGATATCTAGCATCACATCAGATGCAAAGATAACTGAATTTGTGTAGGGAACGCTTGCAGAATACACACAATTTCAAAAATGCGAATACAAAATCCTGCAAATAAGATTATTTCGCTTCTAGCACTGCAATTATAGCAAGCATCCCAGTGGTAATTGCATTTCGATCGAAATGGAAGGCTTGTTTGGTATTTTCTATGAGTTGGCATCTGCACTTCATAGGAAGCGAAATGAAAATGTCCTTGGGCTCGCCCATGGCTGATTGCTCTAGAACATGTCTTGCCTTCTGGTTGGAAAAGGCGTGTAATGAACAACACATGAGCTGGCACGTGTAAATAAATGTCACAATCTCGTAACTAATGTGCCGTCATGCTCTATCATCCATTAGACGTACCTTTCAGAACAGCTACGCTTGCACTGCTGTGATACTGGTGTGAGGGTAAAAGTGCCTCAAAAATAAGAGATGCTTTTTAATAAAATGATGCACAACGCCACTAGCAACAAGAAAACATTTACAGACAGTACGTTTGAACTGCAAATACTTTCTTCCATTAAATAAAAAACGGAAAAAGACTCATCAAAAGCATTTGGCTTTGTTTCGGATACTAACATGCTATTACTCTGACTGAATGGTTTGTTTGTTCATCTGAGAAGATAACAGGGCTCAACAAAAATGTATATTTTATTTTATTTACACTTACCCCAACAAAAGTAAATGTCCAATTTTTATGATTGATAGAAATGTATATATTAATTACACACTGAACATTACAAATATAAAAATAGTATGCGTTACTGAAGCAAATACATATTTAAAGGCTTTATCAGGTAAAATATGTTACATGTTAGATAAAATTACCACAACATCATAATTTTGACCTGACCTGGTCAGTTTTGGTCAATCAACAACTTTCATTGTACCCTATAATATAAACAGAAACATTAAAGACTCAATTATTTTGGGTAAAAAAGCATTTTTCTTTATAGGCTAATGAAAGATGCAAAAATTTAAAATAATCCAAAATAAAACCTGAAGAAAGTACAGAAACCAGTTCATCTAATCATTGATGTAATGCTTCTTATAAAATCACTGATGAAAAGTAAAAAAAATAATAACATTTTGTGCATAAAATACTTTTATAATCACCTCTTTCTTATTTTCCTCCTTGCGTCCTAATTTCTTCAGCCTTGACCTTTTAAGACACCCATCAGAGCGTAATCATTTTGTTTGTTTCAGTCTTGCCCCAAGGATTGAAACAAATCTATGCTTTACAAGGTCTGCTGTTGTGCAGTTTCAATCTCTTGAGCAATCTTGATGTTTCTTGGGGTTTTTTTTTTCAGAATATTATGGAGGTGAATTTATTGCAGTATTGTGCATATGAATAAAGCAAAAAACTTTGAAAACTTTCAAGTACAGCTGTTTTAAAGGAATGGCTGACCCAAAATGAATATTTATCATTATTAGCTCACCTTCATGTCGTTTCAAATCCCGTTTGACTTTTTCCTGTCATGTAATGAGATGTCGGACAGAATGTCCAAGTCAAACTGCAATGAAAATGGATGGTGATTTATGCTGCTGAGCTCCAAAATGGCATAAAAGTACCACTAAAGTGCCATAAAAGTAGTCCAACTTGTGTGTCATATTCCAAAAATGAGAAACTAAAATTTAGGCTGCAGTAGTAATATTAATCTTCTATAATCTACAGCCCTGACTGGAGCTATCAAATCTATTAAAATTGATAATACTAAAACACTAAAATGATCTTTATTGGTTTGAACCCAACTAATACTCCAGTGTCCAGTGACCAAATGACTAATCTGTTAAATAAATAAGTACAAATAAAAAAGATACTGCGCCACATTAAATATGCTTGTGTCTCATTAACTGCTTTTATATGTACATGAATTACTATCCAAAAACCTTGATGTATCTTCTTTAATTTTTCACAGAAGAAATAAAATAAGTAAATAGTGCAATTTTTCTAAATTGTCCCTTTAAAAGATATGTATCTAGTAAGATGTTTGGTCTCAGCTGTTTGGACTCTTATGCTGTCGGCCCCCATTCACTGCAGAGGAAATGCTCCAAATATGTTCTCGTGACAAACAAACTCATCTCCATTTTGGATGGCCTGAGGATGAGTACACATTCAGCACGTTTTCATTTTTAGGTGAACTATTCATTTAATGAAGAAGAATACGGTGGAGATGTGTTCACGGACATAAATGATCTTCTAAAAATGTATTACACATTCAACAATGTTCAGTGAACAGCTGTGATTAAACTGACCACCGCGTTTCAGTTAGACACACCGGTTTCCATCACACTCATTAACTGGATTTTGGGAAACCCATGATAACCCTTTGCCAGGCAAAAAAAAAAAAAAAAAAAGTTATAAGTTAGAATCTTCCAGTCTTCCAGCAAATACCATCTGTTTTGTAGAGCAGCAAACACACACACACACACACACACACACACACATATATAAGAATATATAGAGTATCCTGTTTTTCTTTTGGTATAGCAAAGTACTTACCAAGTGGTCAAGGTTTGATCGGTCAGCCAAAGCCAGTTAGCCCCAGCTGGTGGATGATTCATCATTATGGGATTACAAATCATTATAAATAGTGCTGGAAACAGTGAATATCATATGGATAGAATACACTATGTAATAGTAGTCTCAAGTCGCTGGGGTATAATAGCCTAAATACATTGTCATGGGTCAAAAGGTATATATTTGTCTTTTTCATACTATAAATTACATTTTTGATTAGTTATATGCATTGCAAAGAACTTAATTTGGACAACTTTAAAAGGCACTTTTCTCTGTATTTATTTTTTTGGCACCCTCAGATTTAAGACATTCAAATAGTTGTATATCAGTCAAATATTGCCCTTTCCTAACAAACAATATATCAATGGAGAGTTATTTATTCAGCTTTCAGATGATGTTTCATAAAAATGAAAAATTGACACTTAGGTACTTGAACTTGGCGCATCCAAAGCTTTTGTCTTCTCTTTTGTTGAAGTACATTGGCCTCACTCTTAATGGGGATGTAATGAATACATGATTGCTGTATGGCTGTGTTGCTGATGATGCGCAGTATATGTCAGCATCATTTCTCTCAGATAGATAAATCTGTGCCAATAACGTGATCATTATTTAGGAGTGGAGTGCATCAAACTATATGACAAAAGTTATTATTTTGACATGAATCTGACTTGCTTGTCATTGCATACACATCAATGAATAAACATAAAAAAAACCTTTGAGTTATTGCAATGTCTGTTTTGTGCCATTTGCATGTACTGAGTATAGTAACTAGAGTGGTGTGAAAAAGGTGGGTTTTTTTGGCATGTTTTTCACATTTTAATGTTTCAAATCATCAAGCAAATTATAACAAGTAAACACATGCCGTTTTTAAATTAAGGTTTTTATTATGAAGGGAAAACAAAATCCAAACCAACATGGTCCCGTGTGAAAAATGTTTCCTCTAAACCTAATAACTGGTTGAGCCACCATTAGCGGCAACATCTGCAATCATTTGCAATGAATCTGTTACAGCGCTGTGAAGGAATTTTAGTCTACTCATCTTTGCAGAATTCAGTCACATTGGAGGGTTTTTGAGCATGAAGTGTCTTTTTAAGGTCAAGCTTACAGCATCTCAATAGGATTCGGGTCAGGAGTTTGACTAGGCCAATAGAAAGTCTTATTTTTTTCTTAAATTTACAGAATTTATGGTTCCATTTATCACAGCAAGTCTTCCAGTTCCTGAAGCAGCCCTGACTATCGCACTACCACCACCTTATTTTATTGTTGGTATGATGTTGTATTTCCTGAAATGCTGTGTTATTTTACGCCAGATGTAATGGGACACACACCATCCAAAAAGTTGAACTTTTGTCTTGTCAGTCCACAGAGTATTTTCCCAAAAGTCTTGGGGATCATCAAGATGTTTTCTGGAAAAACTGAGACGAGCCTTTATGTTCTTTTTGCTCAGCAGGGGTTTTCATCTCGGAACTCTGCCACGCAGGCCATTTTTGCCCAGTCATGAACACTGACCTTAACTGAGGCAAGTGAGGCCTGCAGTTCTTTGGATGTTGTTGTGGGGTCTTTTGTGACCTCTTGGATGAGTCGTCGCTGTGCTCTTGGGGTAATTTTGGTCAGCCGGCAACTCCTAGGAAAGTTCACCACTGTTCAATTTTTTGCCATTTTGTGGATAATGGCTCTCACTGTGGTTCGCTGGAATCCCAAAGCTTTAGAAATGGTTTTATAACCTTCTCCAGCCTGATAGATCTCAATTACTTTCTTTAGAACTTTGCCTGAATTTCTTTGGATCTCCACATGACTTGTAGCTTTTAAAGATCTTTTGTTCTACTTCACTTCGTCTGTCAGGTCCTATTTAAGTGATTTATTGATTGCTATCAGGTGCGGCAGTAATCAGGCCTGGGTGTGGCTAAAGAAACTCAGTTGTGATTAACCGCAGTTATGTTTTTACTTGTTTTATCTTTGATTGATATTTAAATTAGCTTGATGATCTGAAACATTAAAGTGTGACAAACATGCAAAAATAAAAAAATCAGGAAGGGGGCCAACACATTTCACTCCATTGTATATGGTAGCCCAAGGTACAAAAGCTAAAATGCATTTATTGTACCTTATTTGCCCCTAAATGGTACATATTAGTACATTAAATTAACTTTAAAATATATATATCTAAAGTGTATATACTGGTACCTTTTGAATAAATACAGTCCTGGTGACAGCTTTGTGCTTTTTTGAGAGTGCGGGGACTAAAATGATAGATAAACTCACTGGAATTTCTCATTAGATTGTGGTTAAGCCTAGTTAGCTCATGTCAAAGTCGCAAACAATGTGCACTTCCTGTAACATGAATACAAACAGAAAGCCATAACAAGACACAGGTTCTTTCAAGCAGCTTGTCCCTCAAAGTGTCTGCCAAGAAATGAAATGAAATATGATGAATAGCTAGACATCAATGTTTGTTGGAAAGTAGCTGTGCATATTTCTCAATGATTGTGCATTTCCACGAACAATATCAGCAGCAGCAGCTGCTGGCTCACGCTGAGCAAATCTGTCAGACTCTGTGTGTTAAATGTGGAAATCATTTATCTAGCTTCAATTATACCCAGACAGAATAAATTCTGTTCAATTCATGCAAAAACTGAATTTGCATTGGCAGGGAGCCTCATGACAGCATTATTTTAGATGGTCTATGGTTTCCCTAGGCAGCAGTTGCTGTGGGAGCCACAAGGGAATGGCCTTTTCTGTTCAGTTACACTTATTGATTCCTTCATTCATTCCATATTTACAATTGTACCTGCCGTAAACGTAATGCGCACCTTTTTTAACCAGTATGTGTGTGGAAGAGATTGGTGTCATGAGGTTATACCTATAATAATGTTCACCTGAAAAGTGAGGAGGATCCCACACACACACACACACACACACACACACACACTATATAGTATACTATATAGCAAATATCAACTTCTAGATTCTTTATATCATGGCAAAATGTAAACTGTATAATTGCGCTGCTCTCTACATGAAGTTGGATAACAATTAAATAAAAGCAGACCTTTATACAATGACGCATCATTATTATGACAATAAGTGTTTGATTAATAAGTCAACAATAAGTTGATTATTCTGGTGAGGATACAGCTGAAATTATCACATCGGGTGACCACACACACACACACACACACACACACACACACACACACACATATCAGTTCCAGCATTGCTAACTTGACAGCACAGTTGGTATATACAGTGAACCAAACATCAGCGTGCCTGCCTCTGTATCACCCTTGAAGTGCGACTGAAGTACAAAGCCTATAATTTCCATAATATAATAGTTTAGCGTTCAGATACATTACATTGCAAATATGGAAATGTTCTAGAATATTTGGACTAGTGCCCAATGAGAGAGGTAGGATACACGAGCACAAAGCTCTATTTAGCAAACAGTTAAGTGTACGCGTCTTTAAAGAACACTCCTTTGTCGGTCTATGTGAGAGATGCGTTCATAATCGGCACATGGTCAGGGTCTAGGGAAACTTAGTTTCGAAGCGAGCATTCACTGTTCTTCTGCTGGCGGTTATCAAACTGCGTTGCATTCGGTACGAGTACATGAATCGTGCCAGCCCTAATACACACACACACACACACACACACACACACACATATATATATATATATATATATATATATATATATATATATGCAGCTAATGCAGCTGAGAGACGTGACACTTAGAAGAACACTGGCAGTTTAGCAAATTATACACACACACACAAAATTTATACGAGAAGGGACAGGGTGGTGTAGAATAAATACAAATTATGTGAAAAATGTTTTTTGTTTGTTTATTTGTTTAAATGAAGCATTAACACGTGTTAGACTGCACCTCATAAACACAATCAAGCCTAGCAAAAAAAAAAAAAAATAAATAAAACAGCAACAAACAGTCAACTACCTTTTAATTGTCTATACTGTGTCCGACTGTAAACTATATTAGGCTATCACACATATCTAACTATATCCTCACACATACAGTAAACTCCCACACACACATATAGTTTACTGTACGTGACAGAATACTAGATTGCAAATTTCAACTGCTTAATTATTTATATCATTGCAAAATGCTGACATATCATCCAGCTCTAATTTGCTTAATGCAAAGATGAAGATATTAAGCTGTGATACACATTAAAACATAAAAAAGGGCTACAAACAAAATCAACTTGACAAAATTTAACCGGAGCTTAATCCATATGCAGAGATTTGTTTTTGGACAGACAGATGCATAAATAGCTAACAATTAATAAAACACCTGGGCCTCATGAGCAGACACAGCTTCTCTTGTTATTTGATATGCACCAGTGCTCTGCCTCAAAAGCCAAACAAATGACCTGATTATATTTTAATATCTGCTGTTGAATGATTCCTTTTGGCACGCAGGCCATTGATTCAAGGCACACTGAGGGGGCGAGCATTTCTGTCTGTGTGTGTGTGTGTGACGCATTTACATCGATTCCTGTGCTTAATATCAGGCACAGTGATGCATGTTGGTAGCAGACGATGACGTTTGAACAAGGCAGGCCAAAACACTAACCTCCGTTCATTTCTCTAGCGCTCCACCCACAACATGCTCCAACTCTCCAGGAATGATTTTTTTATGAGACACTCATTAAATCAATCCAGATTCCGTACTATCTGTTCATACGCATTTACGAAACAATAATCGTATCACATCTCTCCCACATTAACTGCAGCTCGTATTCATTCAGGATTATTTCTGTTATAGTTTGAGCTGTGATCCTCATCTTCATATTAATGTTGTATGATTATACATTAAAAATTCGTAGACACCATGTTTGGAAACTAAGGTTATGGTTATTGGCATGCACCATGGCATCATTAGCATACACTATAGTATCATCAGCATACGGTGTATATTAATCAGTCAGTCTTTTCCTTTAATGATTGTCAGGAGTTGATTAAGTGCTAAATCAGGCCATTTATTTGAAAATGCTGTTTAGTTTCAGCAAATGGATGCAAAACAGCATCTGTTGTTTGGTATGTTTGAATCTGGGCCATGGAAATCCTCAGCTGAACTGCCGTGCCAGGAATCCCCGCTTAAAAAAAAAAAAAAAAAAGCTTAAACCAGCCTAAGTTAGTTTTTTTAGTTTTAGCAAGGTTAAGCTGGTTTAGTTGCAATTCTGGTATTAAACTCCCTGAAAACCTGCAAAATACATCAGTCTAACTAAGCTTGACCATTTTAGATTCAATTATGATACCGTAAATGTTTAGTTAAATGATATATTAAATCGATCAAAAGTGAAAGTCTGTCTACTCACCAGAAAATCTAGAAAAAATGTGTAATGGCTTTAGCAAAAATATTAAGCAGCACAGGTTTACAGCGTTGGTAATAATACGAAATGTTCTTGAAAGAATCGTAACAATTTACTTATGTAACCATGTTTGTTATGGTCCATACATGAAACACACACACATTTCATGTGTACTATTACATGCCAGTGCAGTGTTAAAAACTTTATAATTAACAATTAACATTGCACGGACAAGTCTTACTGGAAGAAGTGTATATATCATAGTTGACCAAATAAAAGCAGCACAGGAACTTATTTTAAAGGTTTTGAATTGTAAGTTGTTTGAAAATCAACTTTTTGTAATTCCTCGTAAAAATAGTTTGATGCCCATACGTTCACATGTGGACAATGCTATATAGAGGTGTGAACAGAATCTAAAACATTTGAGCTTTAGACCAATCCCAGAGGCCGTTGAAAAGACATCGGTTTGCTCTCGTATGTAGACACATATTTGGTGGAACATTAATGTTTCCTGATTCTAACACAAACTTACACCGCATTCAATGTAGTTTTGTGGCTATGAGATCAAAAATAAAATCAGATGTTTTCGCAGTTCCCTTTCACTGTCATATGTACCATGTTGCCCCGAATATTTATCAATGTTGGTATTTTTTCTTGTAAATACATTTGAAAAAATGTAGTTTTATATTGAGGGTCAAAAGGTACGACTTACATTCAGGTTAATAGAGTAAATTGCTGAGCTTGTTTCACTTTTTTAATCATTTTTTTCTCCACAAAGTAGGAATCAGTAGGATCAGGACTCAAACTCTGGATGATAACCCACGAGGCTATTTGCGCTGATGTGTTTTGCATTATTAAACCAAAATAAATAAGGAAATTGCTCCAAAAGTTGACAAAAGAAAGTGAATAAAACGGGTGTAAACAGGTTTTCCCTCGTCTACTTGTGATCCGATCAACCAAAATGAATCTTAATGCCGTGGCCTTAAGTCACTCTAAGTAGTTTTTATCAGATAGCTGAGGCTTTACGGAAAGAAAGCCGTTTCTTTGATTGACCGAATCAGCTCTATGTGGAAGTTTAAGAGCTTGTGCGACAGAACTTGAACTCGTAAACCTCGCTTTCATATCGTTATTTCACAAGTGTGACATACGCGCCACCCCATTTCCATCCAACAAGGTCAGGCTCATTGATTCGGATCGTCGCCATGGCAATGCGCTAAGGTTTGTTATTAGGTTCTGCTTGGTAAATTGAAAGTCTGTCATTTTCTAAATTAGCCTGATAATGCTTGGCTGAGTAGAACCTTAAGCTATTTCCATAAACATACACAACATGCGCACACCCCTTGCGGTACCTCCCTTCCTCCATCTCAGGATGGACCGGTAATGGTGCGGATGATGAGAGAAAATGACTCCTTTATTTCACTGGCTATTATTTATTTATTTTGCTTTTTTCGGTCAAGTTAGGAATACAAGAATAGGTCCAACACGGCCCCAAGGCAAGCCGAGTAATGACTTCACCTTCCGGAGGAGTTTACCGCTGCAAGCGTCAGACCTTTTCCACTGCTTGGAATACATTTGTGTCTAGTTGACATGCCAGTGTCTGTTTGTGTGTGTGTTCAGAAAAACGCGAACCAATAACTCCAGCTAGCCACAGATAATGAGACCCGTGAGGACAAAGTGGTGTCTAAATGTCCTCTCCGCTCATTGACAATGCAAAGTTCATGAACCCACATACAGTGCAGACTTCAGTAAGTCTCATGTCACAAATACAAAATGAAACCTGGCTTCAATAGAAGGCTTCATTTACCACCACGCCAAATAAAAGGTGCTAAAGAAAAGGATATGGACACTCAAGTCAGGAAACGAAACGTAAAATCAAACAGTATTTTAATGGAGAATGCAAAAAGCACCTTTTCCTGAGCCAGAGTTTTCCATAAAAACAATATATTGCTCAGAGTAAGCATTTACACCCTTTTTATGTGAAGTTACGTACATTGACAAAAAAATGTATAGTTAAAATAATAGCTAAAATAATTTTAATAAACTGTAATAAAAGACACCATGCACTTTCTAGTTTATAAAAACTGTAAAATACACTCACAAAATATATATATATATATATATATATATATATATATATATATATATATATATATATAATTGTGTCAATATATTAAGTAATATTAAATACTGTAATATAATAATAAATGCAGTAATACTATACTCATAATTTTCAAATAAAAATACTTTATATATCCACTAAAAGTGTCTATTCTAGATCTAAATGTATATCCATGTAAATTAATTAATAATAGTGATTTCACGTATGAAATCCAAACAATATATATATATATATATATATATATATATATATATATATATATATATATATATATATATATATATATATATGTATGTAAATATTATTGACACACTTTGTCCAGTGAAAATGTTCATACTTAAACGGTCAAATGGGACATATTGTGCAAAGTTCAGTTTTATTTTTTGCATATATGAAAAGCTATGCTCGTAGTTACGAACTTGAGGGGAAAAATTTCAACCCACTAAAAATCACATTGGGACTAGTTAAAAGTCACTGCACAAATGTCTCTGCACAAGTGAAATTAGTTCTGGGCAAAGCTGCAGCATTTATAAGCAGATGCCGCTCGGTTTAATATTTCCTTACACAGGCCTGGCCACTTTCCACACGTCTACAGTAATTCAGGTCTGGTCATAATAAGCTGAAACCGTCCGTATGCACCTGCGTTTGTATAGTGAGTAAGAACTATTCAGTGTGAAATAGACCATCAGCCAATGAGGGGTGACAGAAACCCGGTTTCCTTTTCTCATTTTTTACAGTGCGATACATCAAATCTGTCCTGCTATAAAGAGAAGGCACAATATAATTACTCTGTGCACTAGTCTCTTCAGTATCCTCATTCAAAAGGACAACTTAATCATCTTTTGTAGCGATGTCAAAGCCACAAATGAAGACAAATGATTAAACTTGAAACAATACTGAAGCTGCGGGAAAAAAAGGGACGGCGCTCAGCACACAATATTGGTGTTCTGACTAAATGTACAATGATGTAATGTCAGATGGTCTTACTCGTTTCCTTACAACTTAATACTGTAGACACATTAATATTTTACATAATCCTAAGAATCTACTGTTCACCAAAGAATAAAAATTCTATAATCATTTACTAACTGTTCTGTCATTACAGACCTATATACATTTCTTTATCTGTAAAAAAATTAGGGGTGAAATTTTTAAGAATATCCAACAAATAAAACATTAAAATGTAATTATACATTTAAATAATAATAATAAAAAATAATAATAAATAAAAAAAAAAAATAAATATATATATATATATATATATATATATATATATATATATATATATATATACATTTTCATTGGTTTAATCTATAATTGAAATTGCATATAAATAACTGTCTAAATTATTTATAATTCAGTTTAAATTAATTATTTCATTAATGGAAATTATTTCATTTATTTAATTTAATTAGATTTACTTACATTGTTCAATTAAAATGCTAACTATAATAGTAAATAATGAAGTAAAAATAATGTAATAAAACAATTATAGCATGAATACAAAATTAATTCATTACTATTTCATGCCTTATATGTGCAGTGAAATTCCAAGCTTTAGTAATGATAATGCATTGTCCATGAATTATCTCAATTTGACAGCTTATCGATTTTAATCTTTGATTAGCTGCAAAGAATTTAATTAATCGACATAACACAATACATGTCATTAAAATCGATTCACAGTGTATTAAGAATTCTTTATAAAGTGTAGCCGTTGCAAACAGAAAACAAAACACCCTCAGTCACTTGAAAGCTGACCTAATGGCAAAGCATTTTACACTTTCTCTTTTAAAACTTACAATCATAAGTTTACTCACTACAATCGACCTCCTGGGTTCAAGTCTGTCTCATCCCAAGCTCTCTGTCATGTCCCTGTATCCAGACCCCACAGTGCGGAGCGATTACCTCCCTCCGTGTTATGAATACTCCACGCTTTCCTGGCAAGCGGATAGGAAAAGGTGACAGAGAGCTTGAACTGCAAAAACGACCTTCTGTTACAGCTTTCAAACATCGCTGCCATCTGTTTACTGACCCTTTAATGGATGTTCTCCACGTGTCTAACCTGTGACCAAAGGCAATATCCACAACTACAGCCTGAGACAGTGTCTGCTGAGGTGGTCTCCTCACTTCATGGGACATCAGAGATCGGACTCAAATCAGTCACTACTGGTGAAGAAAAATGACTAATAAGCTAACGCAAGGAATGTTCACATTTATGTTAAGTGCACTAAAAGTCCACCATTTTTAAACACTTTTTTTTGTTGCTGAAGCATTCATACATTTTGTTTTTAAGTGTTCCACTTTAATTGAACTATTCAGGGAACAGGGAAGCAGAAAGCAGAGATAAAGTTAGAATTCATTATAGCTGACAAAACCATGTTATTTAATAAAGCAATACACCACCTGAGTTTGAGAGTTAAGTGAGTGTACCACATTATTCACAATGTGAAGAAACGCACATTCAAAACAGCGGCAACAGCCATCATATGATGAAATACATCTATATTTAACGAAGGGATGCAATCGTTTATACATATCTGCAATACGCTATAATTTAAATAAATTTACAACAATGGCAAACGACTCATATAAGTGAACTATGAATGGATGGATAGGACTATTAGAATAAGATAAAATATGATTGAATAGAATTTGATAGATATATAAATAGAACGGAATAGAATAGGATGACTGAATAGAGTAGATTAGAACTGAATATGAATAAATAAAATGTATTCATATGATGAATAAATATAATAGAACAAATAGGGTAGATGAATAGAACAAAACAAAAAAATAATATGATTAAATAGAATATAGTGGATAGAATAGAATAGAATAGAATAGAATAGAATAGAATAGAATAGAATAGAATAGAATGGAATGCTGAATAACAATAGAACAGAATAAGATAGATGGATGGTGGGTGGATGGATGGATGGATGGATGGATGGATGGAGAATAGAATAGAATAGAATAGAATAGAATAGATGGAAGAAATAGGCTGAACAAAATATGGTGGGTTGTGGATAAAGAGAATAGAACATAATAGAATAGAATGGAATAGAATGGATAGAAGAAAGAATTAGGATGAAACATTATGGTGGATGGATGGATGGATGGATGGATGGATGGATGGATGGATGGATGGATGGATGGATGGATGGATGGAATAGAATAGAATAGAATAGAATAGAATAGAATTAGGTTAGAACATGGATGGATAGAACAGAACAGACTAGACTAGACTAGACTAGACTACACTAGACTAGTCTAGAATAGAATAGAATAGAATAGAATAGAATAGAATAGAATAGAATGGTGAATAACAATAGAACAGAATAAGATGGATGGATGGATGGATGGATGGATGGATGGATGGATGAATGGATGATAGAATAGAATAGAATAGAATAGAATAGAATAGGGGTGTCAGACTGAAAAGGATTCCAGAAATGCATTACAACTGACAGTCTAAAAAGACTACAGATAAACAGATAAAATGACAGATAAATTGAACAACAAATACATTCATTTATTATTATCAGAATATGCTATGATTCATATAAAATGTGCAGTCACCATTGTATATCTAACAGCCTTTTATAACAATGCAAATGGTCTCAGAATTTAATGTCAGAACTAGCCATTTCATATTCATTTTGGAATCATTATAAACTCTAAAAATGTATCCTCATCTCAGTAGAACTGCCAGCTGAAAGGCAGTCTTTAAGATGCAATGACCGTGTGCATCATTCCTTAGTAAATCAAAGAACTTCAGCAAACAACAATCTGCATTTTCATCTTAAATACAAATTGTTTCAAGGACACAGTTTAGAGATTAAGATTGCAGTTTTTTAGCACAGCAGTTGTACACATAAAGTGTCTGAAAGGAGGAATGCACCTTTTCTTCTTTATTCAGCCCAGACAGTGATTGTTATTCTGCTCGGCCCGGTACAGTCCGTGGGTTAGTTTCAACATGTTTCCCATTTTCAATTCTGCATATCCTAAATATTGAGAAGCTTCCTTTGTGACCTCTGAGAAATGTTGTGTCTCCACCATCTAACGGATTAGAATTACAGAGCATGACCCAACAGTTTGCCATGCAAATCAATCAGTACAGAAGAAGCTAAAACCTTTAAACCTTTAAAGTGGCCTCTCTCATGAGAATGGAATGCCACCAAAAAAGGGTTCTGGCTGGGTGATCAGTGGTTGCTTATACCCTATTCACTTGGTTGCTAGGTAGTTGCTACACTCTCAGAAGAAAAGTACAAAAGCTGGAACTGGGGCAGTACCTTTTCGAAATGTATACACCATTGGACCTAAAGAGTTCGAACTGTTACCTTGAAGTACCCAAAAGGTATAAAAGGCTACCTTTTGAAAAGGTAGCACTCCTTTGTCAGTTTTGGTACCCAGCAAGAAATCCATTTCTTGGATGGACAGACAGGGGGATGGACAAAACATGAGAATGACAAAGACAGTAAAAAAAGAACAACCGATAGAATGATACAGCAGCAGTCGGAATGAGATAAATGAGATAAATAATAAAAAATAGACAGCTAGAAAGAATAACAGAATTATATGGAAACATGGAACAACTGATAAAATGGCATCTACAATGGCAGATCAGCTGATAGAACAAAATAAATGATAGAAAAAGAGACAGAAATGTACAATAGATCAATAGAATAATAGACAGAACAATACAGCGGCAGAAAGAACAATAGAACTAAACAATAAAACAAATAAACATCAGATAGGAATGACAGACAGAACAGTATAAAGACTTATGGAATGATAGAATGACACATAGAATAATATAATGACTGAAAAAGCGACATAGAACAAGATATAGATACACTGATGTATAAATAACCTGAAAGCCATACTCCATTTAAAGTACAGATATGACTCTGGCAGAAGTTAAAGTCACATTTTAAAATATTACTAAGGTAAAAGTCCTAAAGTATGTGATTTTTATTGTACTTCAGTACGAAAAGTATTTTCAAAAATCTTAAACTTACTTAAGGAAAATAAGCAAATATGTGTGTGTGTATATATATATATATATTCTGGTCCATAAACTTCCACTCACTCACATAGAACCTGATTTTGTTTTATTTGTTCCTGGGTCAACATCTTTACTCTTAGTTTTGTTAGACTTTCCCGGTTTCCCTGATTTCTGGGTTTACTCTTAGCCTGTCGTCTTTAACAACTGTTTGCACCCTGTTCGGACTATTGCTCGCTCACCTGGATTAGACTGACCCATACTTATTTACCAGACTGCCTTTGGATTATCTCCTATGCTCCTGTTTGCCGTTGTTCCTGACCCTGCTCATTCTTAACCACATCATGGAATACAGCTATGCAATTGGATTCGCATGCCTCCATCAGCCCTGTTACAGAATACTTGGCAAGCAGCTGTTCAAGTGGGCACTGGTCAGGTACGGACACTTCTAATATGTTATTCACCCTGTAGCAGAGCGCACGGTCACTGGAAAATCTTGTACAAGACTTTTTAGCCATTGCTTATTATTCAGATCTTCTGGACATTATTCTGATAGAGGACCCACAACCATCACTAGGTAATTTTTTGGACTATGCTTTATTGTGTTTTGCTTGTTCATATACCATGGGTGTCGCAGTTTGTTGCACCCAGATCTTTGAGGTCAGCTCTTCAATGTACCAGACTGATCTCCAGCACTGAGGACATACCTCTGACCTCAGCAAATGCAGCGGGTATCCCCAAACTTGCATCTATCCCCTCAAATCCCTATGTTCTGGAGCTGCAGAACCAGTACAAGTGGCGGTGCTCACGGAGGGATAGATAGATAGATAGATAGATAGAACAAATTAATAAATATCAGTCTTTTGTTCCCTTGGAAATGAAAGGCTTTACATTGCCTCTTTATTATTCAGAAGGAATTTGAATTTAATTCATCAAGCTCTTAAGTCAAATGAAAAAGTTTCTGTGTTTGTCCACGGGGTTCAGTTTTGCGAAAAAATCATATGACAAAATGCAATTTGCGAGCTTGGCCGCTCTAGAGCTTTGCTCTTGGCAACAATAACATCCTGGAAATAACATGCTCGCTAGGAACCTACATGGATGCCAAATTTGCCTCTTCATTATCATCATCACCATCAAAAACAGCACCGCAAAATACCGTTTTCACGTTAAATGGCAATAAACAGCTTAATTTGGAAAGGAAAATTAGGGGCTTTTTTTAAACTGAAGGGCTGTAGGCACACTATTATTGGTTTCATAACTCTGCGTATGATTAGTCATGAAGAAATAATAAATATCCTGCTCTGCAACAGTTGTAGTGCACAATTTTAGCTGCAGGAGAGCGTCATTCTGGAAATATGTAAAATATGAGGCAGTCACATTTCATCATTCATTGTCTAGAAATTAAAGTTATAGTTGACAGTTTGTGGATACTTTTCCCTTTTTCAACAAAATTTCAAAGTTTAAATCTGAACCACCGAACAACTGTCTTTACCATTCATATCTTCATTAAAAAAACAAAACAGTTGTTCATAAGATGCTTGCAGCACAAATCCTTTCTTACACTGAAGCTCTGAAATTCTAAGTAGATTTATATTTTTGTCAGTTTGGGCTACTGGCGTTAGTGTAATGGTACACACACACACACACACACACACACACACATATATATATATAAATCCCTAATGGGTTTACACACTGACAATGACTGAACACAATGAAAACATGCTCTCAACTCTTCAAATATCAAAGAGGCACTCTCTTCGTTTGAAAATTGCAACTTCCCATTAAAGCACACACTCAACAAATTTCCACAATCGTGAAAATAACACTGATATGTGCTGTGCAAATGATTTTATGACCCAACAAATTAGGCCTTGCAGGGGCCAATCCATGTCACCTGCTCCACTGAACCAGTTGTTTGCGAGAGGAGAAATGCTCAGTAAAAACCTGTGATGGACCGTGGGATAAACAATTGAATATCTGTGATTACAGCAGTCCTTCAAATTCTATCTATCTTTGAGGTTTAGGTGTGTCGTAAACGGTGAGGTGGGAAAGAGAAAACAACAGAATAAACCCCACTGGGCATGGCAAGAAGTCTAAAACTGTTTCTGAAGAGAAAAATGACTTCAGGTGTCAAGACCCAGCAGGGAGAGCTGTGAGCCAGAACGCTAAACAATTCACTCACAAGCACAAGTCTAGGACAAAACCAACAATACTGGAATGAAATTGCATGTCTTTGATATAAGTTCAGACAAACACGCAGAATATAAAATATATTCTGGGCAAGCAAATGCAGAAATAAAAATAACCATACAGTGAAAGATTACACAGGATAAGTCAAGATTTTTTTACCTGTATGAGTTTGCTTTCTTCACAAAAGGAAAAACAAACAAAACTTTATTATTATTATTATTATTATTAATATTATTATTATTATTATTATTATTTTAGAATGATACTCTTGCAATTGAGGGTCTATCTATCTATTTATGATTGATCTTCCAGGGAATCGACTTCTTACAAATCCAACAATTTTATTCAGTAATTTTATATATATATATATATATATATATATATATATATATATATATATATATATATATATATATATATAATGTAAACAATTACAAGGAAAATAAGTGACATTTGTCAGTTTCATTTTTTTCGGGAACCAAAATATCAGCACCGTATGAGTTTTGAGGTGGTATATGATTATGTTTCTGAGATTTTAAGGACAGAACAGTCACGGAACAAGTCCCCGAGTCCTTTTAAGTACTGAGATACAAACTCAGTGCACTTTACCTCAACTCTCTCATCCGTTATACGTCTCATCCTATTTCAAAACGCTCCTTTGTCATTCCTTTTCTCTATTATGTTGCCATTGTCGGTGGCATCTGGTTCTCTTAGGTCACGGTCTGTGTAAGTATGAATAATATATCGGCTCTTCTTCCAGAAGCTTCATAAAAGTGAAAGACCAGAGATGCGCAGACCTGAAAAACAAAGCCACCAACTAAAACAGGCTTTCTAGCGCAGCGTTATCCGTCTGTCACATTAACCTTCTTTTCTTTTTTATTTGCATTTTAAAAGGTTAGTCTCTCAAGCTTTCAAAAAACGAGAATCAGCAAAACGAAAATAAAGACGCAGCAATTGCATGCCATGGCGGCTCGAGAAGAAAAACACATTTACGTCAAAAGCGAAAGGCCTTCTTGCCCTTCAAGAAGCAGAACTAGACTGTGAACGCAATGCCTCGAGATGTCAGTCAACTCTTCCCTTCAAACCGAGGGTCAAACAATCACATGGGCCATACGCCTCCACTCAGCCCTGTGTGCTCCGCGTGGACACGGCTCTATAAATACACATTACCGTCTTGTTTTCCTGCCAGACACTCAGGGACTGGCTGACAGGCAGAGACACTTTAAATGTCATATGGCCATGACTACATAATGACATAACCATTATGTAGTCATGCCCTGCCTGAGCCTCAACAAGCTCAAAAGGGATGTAACAGACTCCATAAAAAAGAAAAAACACTACAGCGAGGCTTTTTAGGGCTTTAACCATGGGTGGGCTAAACGGTGAAATACACAAGAGTTGTTTCTCACCGTCTCGTCTCGTGGGACTGTTGAACTGATGACTTGTGGTTATAGCACATGTTTTGGAGCCGACAGCATTCAAAGGCTTCAATACTCAGCTGCGGTTATTTTGTGGGCCAGTCTGTGTCGAATGAACGTGTTTAATGTGCTAACACTTTCACGCCGAGGAGGATAACTAACAATAATTCTAAAGTAGAAAAAAAATCAATCTATGATCCAAACTACACTATCAAACTGTATCGCAAAGGAACAGAAACACTTTTACAACGATTCTCACTATAAAATTTGCTTATTAGCATGCATTTTACTAGCAAACTGACTGCTTACTAGTGCTTCTGTAGCGCATATTAATACTGTAGGTTGCATGAAAATATATTTTAGATCCCATAAACCTGCACCTTAGCTAGTAAACAACCTAGCTAACTATAAACAACAAAAAAAGAGTTTATTGAAAAAAAAAGAATAATAAAAATCCAATCAGAATGCAGCAGATTTCAATGAGTTTGAACATTTAAAGTGGTAGCCAGCGTAAGCGCAGAAGAACCAGAGCATAGAATAAACAGAATATTATCATTTGTTGATGTGGACACTAATGTTCATAAAAGAAAATCTAAAAATGAAGGAAAATGGGTTTAGCTGTAATTAGAATTGATGCACAATCAAAAATAACAAGTTAGGAAAACTTAAATATGATATAACACACACACACACATACACAGACACTCTCTCATACACAGTAGTCAACATTTGAAGAAAAAAATAAATCAAAGGTGTCCTAAGAGAGGAACTCACTCTAGTTTTAAAACAACTTTGCTGTCCTAAAGGTTTTGATCCATTTCAAATGTTGACTATGCACAATATCTGATTACATTTCCTTTACAGAATATATACTATGCGTATATTTATTATGTATATATAAATACAAACACATGCATGTATAAATTTACTCAACAATATGTTTTTACATATTTAGTATATTTATATGTAGTCAAATATAATAAAATAAATATATAGATGCATTTACATATAAATACGTTCAAAATATATGTATTTGTGTATGTGTGTGTTTTAATGTATACATAATAAATAAACACAGTACAAACACATATATTATGTAAAGAGAAATGTTTGCTTTGGATTAGTTGCGAAAAGCTAACAAAATTACTAAAATCGACTAAATAAAATTACTAAAATGGATGCGCGGAAACTTGTCTTGCTTGTGTTTGTACACAGGATAATAAGTGACTGGAACACTGAACACATCTACTAATTACACATCTAACAAGCTTGTTAGACCACACTCACGAGCACCAATCAGAGGCATTTTGTTCTCGTTAGAGAGATCACAAGCTCAGCCACAAAAGCAGTGATGTAATACCATGTAATTAGCGATTTAAAGGTGCGTGTTTCTTGTGACGGATAATATATGTTTTCATGGATACTAAGGCGCTAATTATTCTAATCCTCAGAGTGTTCAAGCTTGTGTGACTTGCTTTCTTTCGTGGAGGACTAAAGGAGATGCTAGGTGCTTTTCTGTATTAAAAGTGAATGTGGGCAGCAGGGGTCAAGACAAAAAAACCCCCCCAAAAAAACCCAATATCATTCCTCATTCATTTGCAGTGTTAGGGAATAACTATTTGCTTTACAAAATAAGTATAACAAAAAAAATAATTAAATTAGTTACTTATGAAAACGTTAATGATTACTAATGTTACATCAGAATTTTTTCACACATATACATATTTTTTATTATTTCTCTCCCTAATTGCAGTGACTGCTCTAAAATATGACACACCGATGTTTTCTTGGGCTTAGGACACCAAACAGATTTATTTCCAATTTTCCCCAATGCATTAAATGCCAGTTTTTCCCTGTCATAGCTATGCAAAGATTTGATATCAAAAGCAGTATCGTATCGTGTTACGATTTCATAACAGAATTTAACCTCAGAATCCCAAAATCATGTACATGAGAATTTGTCCGGTTTATTTATTTATTTATTTATTATAATTATTATTTTTTTTTTTTTTTACTTTTGAATTTTTAATTAATCTTGATTTAGAGAGAACAATTTTATAATATATTAATATATACTTATTTTGGCATATTTAGAACAATAATTAATTTCAGATTTTCTATACTTTTAGATACTAATTAATTAGATTTTTTGCCAAAAGTATTTGCTCACCTATCCAAATAATCGGATTAAGATGTTCCAGTCACTTCAGTGATCACAGGTGTATAAAATCAAGCACCTAGGCACGCAGACAGTTTTTTCCAAACATCTGTGAAAGAATGGGAACGCAGGAGCTCTGTGAATTCCAGCGTGGAACTGTGATGCTATTAGTCCAGTCTTGAAATCTCTAAATTCTAAATATTGAGTGAATACTTTTGGAAAAAAAAAATAAAAAATCATATCACAATCTTTAATATAAATTACATCAACCACTATGTTTGCTATATACATATTTGTTCTAGTAAAAAAACAAAAGCAAAAAAAGTTTACTACTTTAAAAACACAAAGGAAAACGGAAATGGAACTCAGGATGACTTGATTGCTTGAATTGGCGCAATCACACAGTTTGAGTGAAAGATGGAACCATTGAGGACTACATATAATGAAAGTAAAAGGCAGTCTGCCTTCCACTCCATGTTCAGTTTTCACCCTTTGTTTTTAACGTAACATATTTCAGACACCTGCCTCGTATTCATTTATTCTTGCCAATCTTTGTAACAGTTCTTATGCAGACAGAGTTATCTATAAGTCAGTAAAAGTATAACCAGTGTCTATATTGGAAAATAGAAAAACTTAATGGGCTTCCGTCTACACCTGCACGACCCTTATTGATTTTTTTATAACAAAATGTTAAAATATTTAATGTAACACGATCATGGGGTATATCTAATAATTGTGCCCTGACCTTTGGTTAAAAAAATTAAAAAAAAAAGTTTTGTGTGCAATATGCATCACATGTTAAGAAAACTGTCTAACCTGAACTCATTTATGACTTATCTAAAAAAAAAAAAACTTTGTATGCTTTTATACACCTTCTACAGTCAACTTAATGAACCAAGCGCAAGTAATGATTTTATTTTCTACTCAACAAGACTTCAATTTACAATTAGATGGCTTTTTTCATCCCATCTTTATTTAACCGAGAAAAACACACTCATTAGCAGAGCTAAATTGCCCTGCAGGCAATTTTGTCTCCTATAAGGAAAAAATGAAAAAATCCTCCTGTCAAACACACTACAGTTTGTTATTTGAGAGTAAATAACAAACTAAGATGGGCACCGCTCTGATTTTTTTTTAAGAGCGTTATAAAGTAGGCCTGTGGATCTGGGAAGCATTTCTGATCCTAAAATGATCAGATCACACAGAATATCACCTGCATGCTGAGTTACAGAGCTTATGATCATGGTAATATTACATCTAACTGACCGTGATGATATGAATGCAAATATAACATCAGTGAAGTCCCAGCTCATTTTTGAGGTGAGTTCCAAATGTCCCTTTCATCTTCCTCTCTCATACTGACATCTGATATTTTCTTACCCTCCAACTTCAAACTCTTTGCAACATGTTCCCGCTCTATAAATCTGGGACTTGGGCCCAGTATATGCCACCGTTCGAAAGTTTGGAGAATTTTTTTTTTTCCATATATTCATGACAGTATCCTGGGGAGGGGTGCATCATATTTTCCACAAAATTTACAGCTGCTTTCAAAACCGATAGGAAATGTTTCTTAAGCAGCAAAATAAGCACAGCAAAATCATTTCTGAAGTATCATGTAACACTGAACACTTGTGTAACAATGCTTAAAAAACAGCTTTACATCACAGAAATAAATTACACCTTGTTAAATATTAAAATAACTATTTTATTCAATTAGAATCTATTGTAACCATTAAACCATACGTATTGTAAAGATATGCATTCAAACATTTTCAGATCTGCGTGTTATATTTCATAACCAAACATAGAGCGCAAAATTTGTACATATACCTACCTGGTCTCATGGTATAAACGTTCCTTGGTGCACTTTTTAGTTAAACGTGAAATCACGTACCAACAAGTACATATCACCGCAGCTAAAAAGAAATGAGCACTAGAGGCTATAAAAGTCAGAGTTTCGATTAATAAAGAGTAATTTTTGCACAACCACTTGAAGAATATCGTGCGACTTCAGAACAACAATAATAATAAGTTGGGAGATTTGAAAACTGATGCTTTTGAATGTCAGCAGAACACATATCCAGCTTTACATCTATAGGATTTCATAGACGCTAGGTTTGTTTGGCAGCTCACGGATTACAGAGATGTACTTGGGAGGCGAAGAGCTCTGGTTGAATCCTGTGTAACAGGAAAACAGTTCAAATCTGTGTAAAAGGAAGTTGAAAGCGGCATGGTTGCATCAACAAATGCATTTTACTATCAGGTAGGTTTAGGGTTGGATTTGGTGTGAGGCATATTTCCAACATGAGCATTAACTTTTAGGAACAGTCCGTGTGTATTTTAGTTCTGAACCACCACGAAACATACTTATTTCAACGTAATAAAAAATGGGCCAGGGTTCATGTATTGAACTGTGTTTTAGTGCAACTCTGTGGACATATCTCTTTGAAACTGAGACAAAACATGCTTAAAAATGGTGTTGCACAAAAAGGGCAGAGAGGCACATCTTTTATGAGTCCAGGTTTAGATATACAGTATCACGGTGATCCAAATGAGAACTGTGGCATTGATTTTATCAGTGTTATGTCTTGAGGAGATGTGAAAATCAAATATAAAAAATGAAAATCCTGTCATTTACTCACCCTCATGTCATGACCTATCACACATGGTTGAACAATGCTGTTTTATCAAGAAAGCAGTATGTTCTTTAACCTTCAGAAACTGTGTGTGGAGGACAAATTTAGGTTACAGGTGCAATGCCAGAAAAAGTGGAGTGAGGGGGAGGAGGCAGACCATCGAGGGCAGCGGGAGTGTGTGTGTGTGTGTGTGTGTGTGTGTACAAACGTGTATTTGGGTTTTGGTCACGGCTCAGCTGCCTGATCTTCATATCTGCCCTGGCCAGCCTCAGTCTCTGGAGACACCTTTTTCTCTTCTGTTTCTCCTCTGTTGCTTTCAGCACTTCATTCATAATCATCTATTCATTCCAGGACGAATCACGGGAAACACGAGCCGACTGACAATACCACCGGCCTCACATTTGCAGGATGTGAGCTCGTATTAATCCTTAATTTCATTCTCCCCTGTGACAAATCAGGTACAAGAACAAAATCAAGGTCAAGGGAACATTCCTAGAAACAGAAAGAACCCCTTAGCCTTGCAGATATGCTTTTCATATTCGGTAGTCACGTTAGGCAGTGTTTTGTTTGTTTTTGAAGGAATCACCTAACAAATCTGCATCATTCATGTCCAGTTGACAATGAAATATGGATACAAAGGAGGCAGAAAAAAATTATCCCATTTTCGGAATGTATACAAATAACTAATCACAATTAAAATAACTATATTGAAAATCATTATTAATTGAATTAGGATTTCCTCGCTCCCCAAGTCCCCAGTCATCAAAATGAAAGAAAATTTGATATGTGTTTTGTCAAAAACTAATAAAAATACTAGACATTCATCCATTTGTTGTGTTTTAGCGACTATGCTTTTCAACAAATGTGTAAATTATTTTAATAATAATAATAAAAGAATAATAATACAGGATGAAAAAGTCACTGACAAAAACACTCCTCCTAAATATTGAGAAATGCGATGTCAAAGAAAGAAAGGTAAAACAAATGAATAAAATAAATACAATAAATAATTAATTTGAATTCAGTTGAGTGGTAAAGAACTTGCAATGCAAATAAATATTTCCAATTTGCAAAAAAAAAAAAATATAACATTATTTTTTTTTAAATGAATTCTTTTAATAAGCAAAGATGCAAACAAGTGACCAAACACATCAGTAAATATTTTTACATTTTAAAAACCTTCTTTTAATAGCCATCAATGCATATTTATTATTATTATTATTATTATTATTATTATTTTGCCAGATGGTAACAGCAGGTGGTCATGCTAACTAGCCAATTGTTGAATCCTCGTTCTCCGCCAGTAAAGTTTTCTTTTTAAGTGAACAGATTTGAAAGCTTTGAGTTACAGGGGGAAAGAAAAAAAGCAAAATCCCATCCATTACTGCCCAGCTATTCCTATGTCAGCCAAAGCCTCCTGTAGGCACTTAAGAAGATGCCTTTGTGAAACGAAAGTCCTTTAATACTAATCTTTTTTGCCCCAATTTTGGAAAAAGTAAATAATGCATGAGGTATTGACTTAGTTAAAGGGGAAACGGCAGAGCCAAGCCCTGTTTTGAACAGATACACCAAGAGGAGCTGAACAGTTATTGAAGTTCAGATAAAAAGTGCCACAAGACCCTTAAGCCAATTTGAAAGCATTGGCAGAATGAACCCTGCTGGAAGAGGCTTCCTTGCATGAGTTAGCAACGTGTCTGACAGCAGAGCACTTCGGATTACCTCTCGGAGAGCTCTGGCCCATGTCTGCGGTCTGAAAGCCCACGCCGTGATCAAAGCACGTGTGATCAGATCACTATCAAGCAGCGTGAAAGCATTAAAGCGGCAGAAGATAAAGAAACAACGCTTTGGTGTGGGAAGGGAGCATATTCACACCGGTGACATGATGGGAAAAGTGCACGAGTCTGATTAACTGCGCCGCAGCGGGTGCCGGCAGATTCCTGTAGTAAAACTGAAAAGTGTTGCGCTCTTTGAGGTTCACCCTCATTTTCCTTCAACTCTGTAGGCTGTGACTCAACAGATGACATTTTAACATGCCCCTGTCCGCAATGTCATGCCGTCATCATCACGAATGAATGCTGCCACTTTCCATAGAATCAAACCATTTTCTTCACCGCGGCGCTGCATCTTAATACCAGCTCATACACTGCGCGCACTCTCTGCACTGTCACGATGAATACCGCATCTACAAGACAGAGGAAAAAGGGATAGATACGCTAAATAACAGCGCAACGCTTGTCTACCAATCAGGCATATGTGGATGGATGAATGGAGAAAGAAAGAAAGAAAGATGTGTGATTCTATGTTCATAACACAAATGTTAATTTAATTTATTTTATTATTTTTTTCTGTATTTTATTATATGCAGCTTTGTAGGGACTCCTTAAGAATTGCTATTAATTGCATCCAGAAGTTTTTGTTTACATAATATATTTACATAGAGAAAAAAAAGAAATAAATAAAATAAAAATAAAAAAGAAATATATATATTTTTATATCATATGCAAATATATTAAATATATAAACAACATATTTTTCATTTATATATGCATAATATATATATATGCATATATATTTTCATTTATATTATTTATATATGCATAATTAAATACAGTATGCATACATAGATTATTGAAACAAGAACTTCTGAAGCTTAAATAAATAAAAAATAAAACATAAAGAAAATAAAAAAAATAACTATCAATGCAAGTCTTGTATTTATGCCACTTGCAGTATGTTTATGCCTTTTGTGCGTTAAAAGTTTTGCCTAATTTGCATAATAAATATGTCACTTGTAATTCTAAATAGCCTACAGGGCCATCATGTACATGTTTTAGCTTACAGCGTTTTTAGAAACGCATGCAGTATATTTTTTTGCTTAAAAATACATGCTAATAAATAAAAAAGTAAGAGCTAAAAATAAAACATTAAAGTGAACATCTTGTTTTTGCATGCACATTCGCTTCTGTCCTGCTATGCCAAGGACAAAAGACAGAATTGGCTTTCTGTGGTGGCGAAGGACTATTAAAGACTCCCTGGCATCCGCACTCCAGAGCTGCTGTTTTCCTTTCAGTGCCAAAGGTCAAAGCAAGAAGAAGACAGCGAAGATGGAGCAGCATACACTAGAGTGCTAACAACAGGCAGCCAACCACTAAATGTCTCATCCCACCTACAGCTTTCAACCTCCCTCGGCATTCTGGGAAACTCAATAAGATAATCCTCGGTGAGGGAAGAAGAAAGAAAGAGAGCACGAGAGGATGAAAGATGTGAGAAAAAAAAAAAATAGAGAGGGAAGAGGTGTGACGGGACAAAAATGGCAAAAATAGATTAGAATGATAATGGCAAATAGACCTGCAAGCAATCACACAAACCCAAAGGTCGCAAAATCAGTCACGAAAAATCACATGACTAGGTGTTTGAAGGATTCTGGTTGTTCTTATCGACTCTGGTTTCTTAAAAGTTCCATTAAAAATCTTTTTTTTTTTGTGGTCAGAAAATACACAAAATTCTTTCATTTTATTGTCAAACACATGCTAAAGCACTACTATCCATTTAGTCGTAATGACAACTTTTTTTTTTTTTTCCGGACTGATGGATTTGCATTTATGTGAAAAGCACGCATTCTGGTAAACCGTAGTTCGAATCGAATGTGTGTTATGTGCATTATATTTATTTACGAACTGTGGGTTCCTGCAATTTAGACATTTCCAGAAGCTTCTCCCTGCATCCATCTCCTCTGAATAATTTCCGTCTCAATCACTTAAGCTGTTCGGCTGCATCTACATCTCTCTCACTCCACTTTCTTCTACCTGTTTTCCCACGGGGGTTTTCTTTCCTTCAGTAAGCTCAGAGTATACGTGTTATTAGGGAAGGTTGAAGCTGTAGCTAAACTTAAAGCAATACATACAAAAATGTAATCAATGCATTTGTCACAACATCACTTCACAGAATACTCTGCGTCTCTGTTTCAGAACAGACTGATTTGCTGTGTAGAGCAAGACCGCAAGCATTATTATAGTGTAAACTGAACATATATGTTGCAGTGTATTCTGGAAGCAGCCTATAGAAACGGTCCCAAAAAGCATCCATTCATTATATAATATAGTATAATCATTACAAAATAGAGAGAACATTTTATGAACACATAAAATACGCACAATGCGATCTGACCAAAAGTGCCCAGGAAAGAGTAGTTTGTAACTGGAAAAGTTGTTCTGTAATCAGAAGAGCTACTGTCAAAAAAAAAAAAAAAAAAAAAGTTTATTTAGTTAAATTTTATTTTACGGTAGCAGCCATCCTTCCCCCAAGATTTTTTAATACTTAATTTCAAGAAGATTTTAATTTTAGAAGTCTCATTTTAGTCATTAATAAGTGTTTAACTTGCAGAATACTTCTCAAGAACGTGTTGAAAATGTGTCATTGAGATTCTCCACCAATTATTTATGGAATAACACATTCAAGAATAACATGTCGGAATATCACACTTCTTCCAGCTTTGATCTACTTAAATTAAGGCCGTTATGAAGACATGCACCATGCTTTTGCTCCATATGGAACGAGACTAAGTTAATGTGGGTGACCTTTAAACAAATTATACTAACTAATTTTGTACAGATGGCATATACAACTTTGTTAAGACAGCTGTTTCAGCGTTTCTGGACAAACATCAAACAGTCGAACCCATCTTAATAAGCTTGAACTTGAAACTTTGCAAATTTATGTAGCTAGTTTGTGTGTATATATATATATATATATATATATATATATATATATATATATATATATATATATATATATATATATATATATATATATATATATATATATATATATATATATATATATATATATTTTTTTTTTTTTTTTTTTTTATATGTATTTTTATTTACAGTATATGTATTTTTATTTACTTTTTTTTTGTTTTAGCATTGCTATTGAAATTCTGGACAATTACAAAAATAGCAAGTGTTTTTTTATGTTATTGCACAAAGAAAAGTTGTTAATCTGCACTACCTGTTAAAGTTAAGCATCTTCAAGCCCACACCACCACTTTTAATACACCTTTAAGGTGTTGTATCTCAGAGGCATAACATCGTTTTCACATACAAATAATAACAGGTGAAAGTGTGCATCTGATTTCTGCTGTTATATTTGCTCTAGTTTCAGACTAGCAAACTGTACTAGCGGTTTTAAGGTGTTCCAAATAAAGAACTTTCTAAAGTCTTCATTTCATGTATCACTTTCCTCACAAACGCATTATGGCATAATACTAATAATGTTTAAAATGGATACTTGAAAGCAGCGCTCTATTACTGATCAAATTATATTTTGACTATTAATGCAAATCAAAAAACTCATTGTGTCTGTAGTATTGATATGGAGTTGTTATGGTTTAGACATTTAAGCTTACTATAGGTAACTTTTCAATCACATCAGTAGAGTGTTAGGGTAGGTTTAGGGTTAGTAGAATAAGTTGGCATATACTTGTAAAGTTTCTCATAGTCAGTTTGATGTATGTTGTAGACCCATCTAATGATTCCAGTTGACATGTAGTTGCAAAGCTACTTACTGTTAGTAATCATACTATCAAAAAGTGTTACCATTTTTATTCTTTAGATTATTTTCTAGTCCAATTTTGAGGAGAGAGAAGACACTGCCTCTCTTGGTGTGTTAGAGTGTTAGTAATGTATTAATAGACTGGTAGGGTATATTGACGTACTTAAAAAGCTAGCTATAGTCAGTAGAACGTCTGTTGGTAGATCATCACAATAAAGAATTGGCAGATTATAATCAGACAGTCATATACTCTAATGAAGGTTAGATGACAAGTAGTTGCAAAAGCTTATTGTTAACAGAATCTTCAAAGGGACCATCAAAATAAAGCGTTGCCAAAAAACCAAAAACCTCTCTCATTCTGTTTGTAAGTCGGAGTCAAAGATGTACAAATACACACCTTTCCACCAAACACATGTACAGGTACATGAAAAAAAATATATAAATAATACAGTACAAAAACATATGAAGTGACCCTGTGAGGAACTTGCTAACATCTCAGGCTCTGACAACGCATCAACCTTTCCACAACCGTCCTGATCGTATCAATCAAACGTTGTTGCCCTGCTATTGATTTACAATAACAAACAATATCCAGCGGGTACGTCAGGGAGCACGTTTATTGATATTATGAAGGTCAAAGAATAAAGCACTCTTAACATTCAATCTAAAAACTCCAAATCGATACCGCTAGTAACATTCTATGTATGATTTATTAGCTTTAGCAGGCTATAACAAAACCTCTTTTTTAAAAGTGTGTTATTACCATCACCAAATGAAATTCCTTTAAATTTCTATCAATTGAATTCGCCTTAATAGTGCTTAATATTTTCACTATACATTACTATCACTCTGTTTTCCTATTTGATACTGTTCAGTGCTTTGGCACAATTTATATAGTTAAAATCGCTTTATAAAAAAATTATATTATACGGCATTCAATCTCTAGTCGCATATAGATTCTGTTGTTATGTGGAAAATAACAGTGGCTCGGTCCCCAATGGTTTCCACAGAGATCAACACATGCTAGTAATGGTGACATGTCGAGGGATAAAAAGAGGTTCATAAAAAACGGCTTCAGGTATCTAATCTATTGGGATTATCAGACATCTAAATGGTTTAGACAGCTAGCTGCACATACGAAAACACCTGTACACACACTCAAACCGGCGCGCACGCATTTACTCTTTCAGATATGTTGTGATTTCTGGTGTCATATCTGTTTAATTGTTTAGTTTAAAAAAAAAAAAAAAAAAACATCTGAAAATGTACCCATCCTCAAGCCATCCAAAATGTATATGAGTTTTATTCTTCATTAAATTTGGAGAAATTTAGCATTGCCATTAGATCCTCTGCAGTGAGTTCAAAAAAGAAATGAAAACATCGCAGTAATCCACAAGTTAAAAAAAGCTGCATTCTTGTGAAAAACGATTATGAAAAATAGTGTGTTTTAGCTTTAGTGATGTTTTTATGATCTGTTTTACGACTCTGTTTAGACTCTCATTCTGGCGACGGCAATTTAATGCAGAAGATCCCCTTTCCACAAAAGTCTGTTTGGGAAAACTGAACATTTTCTGATTGTCCCGTAATTATACACAGCACCGTGGAGGTCAAAGTGTCCTCAAACAAACACGACATCTGTGCATTCTCTTCGTATTTGCACAAGCGCGGTCCGCGCTATTTCACTCAAACAAGCCTTTAAACACCAAGTGACCGATTGCCATGGGAACAGCTGCAGAAATCAAATGGAGGTTAACTAGTGCTGGTCACCAGACTCGAGGAAAAAGTAAAACAACAACAAAAAAAGTTGAAACCTACAGCGCCCCCACTGGCCATTAACAGTAACCAAAATAGATAGTGGGACGCTTTTCCTGGCAATGTTTCCTCAAATTTTTGTTCTGGTTGAGCAAAACCCAAATCTACTGGGTGGACCGTTCAGCCACCTGAGCAGAAACATGATATTTACCATGGTCAGTCCAAAAGTTGGAGACTCACGGAAAAAACTGCATTCAGAATCAGTTTAACCCTCTGGCTGTATTAAGGTCAAACTGACCCGGAGAAGATTCTCTTTTCCCCTAAATACTAGTTAACATTATCACACTAAACTTACATTTAGTGACTTGTTCACCACAGTGTAAAACTACTTCCCAGAATCTTTTCTAGAATTTTTGTAATCTTTTTATATATTTTTTTATTTTATTTCAATGGTTTTGCATCCGATCAATCGTAAGGCGAGCAGGTACCTCGTTTTTGACGATATAAATAATTAATTTTTTATGAATGCACTTTTATCGTGCGTTAATGTTCAGTCGGGAAGTTTTCTTTTAAAAGCTAAACATTTAAAGTCGTCAAAGCAACCTGATATTGAAAGTAAAAAAAGCAAGAGAAACAACTAGCGTTCAGGAGCACAACCAAAGGGTTAAACTAACATCGCGATACTGTTAATAGTATTATACATTTTTGCATTATTATTGTAAATATATAGTTATGTTCAATTTTAAATGACATAACATAATTCCCTGCCTCTGGGCTGCTATACGGACTGCTCTGAATGTGAAATCTTAGTATCGACAGACACGGGGGCCGCGTGAAGTACACAGCAGCACACTCATGCAGCTTTCAGGGAGAACTGCACAGTGGGACTATTTGAAAAGCTCGGCAGATTTGTACAGTTTATTTGAGAACGCATCAATTAATTCACCACTTCCTGTCTCCTGACCCCGGCTGTCTCTCGGTTACCCACGGGGAGAAACCATCTTTAAAACACACAATCAGCAATAAAGCTCATAGCCCCGTAGGTTTCTTTTCGTCTTCAGAGTTTGCACATCCGGTATGACATTTTTTTTTTTGCGCGCCTACCAAATTAGCGCGGCACTTCACACAGAAACAGTCGGCCCAAGCGGCCCCCGTCGCATCCGTCGATCGTTGCGAAAACGTTAGAGCCGGAGCTGAGAAGATAATTGCTATCATCAAACTGTCAGGCCGTCATCCTTTTTCAATTTACGGCGAGGGCTCCACGCGGACGGCCAGTACGTTAAAAGAGTGAAGGGCCGAGGCGTCGCGATGGGATCGCGTGGTGGGATGCGAGGGGGTGTTTGTGATACAGAGCTGACCTGTGAACCCCCCTCGCTGTCTGGAGGCTCGTAATTAGTGATGAAATCGCATGACGCAGCTGCTTGGCAGAAGCGGTGACGCCATGCACTACAGCAAGTGCGCGCCGTTGAGGTGTAACCCGGGACAATAGACCTGATTAGCAGCGTTATAAGCTAAACACAGATCATTGTTTGGGTTTACGGTCATTAGTGAGGTAATTACAGGTGGAAGTGCAGGGAAGACTAAAGGCGACTACACACTGGAGCACAGGTCACCAATTACCGGACCCGCGATTTCACCCAGACCGTGAATCATTTATCACAAATTTATATAATTATAGCGTTGTTTATTACAGAGAATCCCAGCTCCGGCATGGCTTTTTCTCTTGCTAGTCGGACTCTGGATCGCTTCGCTCAAGGTTTGCAAGACACCATAGACTGGGGGCAAAAATAAATAAAGGAATAATGGAATTTATTCTTGTTTTTGACTCGTACTTCCATACAGTTGCTCGTCAATTTAATTAATAATCAAAAGGAACTGTAATTATCAGGTTGAATTTGACATGACCTGTTTGAATAGAAAAATTAGTATTTTCATGTAAAACATAAACAAATAATAATAATGCGCATTATTCCTGTCAAACTAATGATGATTTGTATCGTAAAAACTGTATAGATTAACTGTATTGACAAATCAGCTTTGAAAAGACCATTATTTGATCATATATAGAAATTTATACAGAGATTAATATAGAAAATGTATTGTTTCTTATGCCATTGAAGTGAATCTGAAATATTGTAATTATGCACAAAATGACCAACCTAAGACTTAATTATGAGTGGAAAACTCATAAAGGTGTAAGTTGTGATGTTGAAAGAGGTGTGTTGATTCGGAAAATGGCAAAAGCACTCATTTATAATATGGATCATTTCATATAATTTATGTATAATTTCTACAGACAGATCAACGCTTATGCAGTAAGTAATCATTTTGCAAAAGAGGCATAACATTTCCAAAATTTCCCAGAAACTTTCTAAAAGCTTTCAACAATTTTTTAAAATATCCTAAAAAGCATAAATAAATAAATAATCTTTTTTTTTCTTCTTCTTCTAACAAGCTTATTTCTCACAATACAATTATTTTGCTATAAGTTACTTCCATGCCATAATTTCGAACTATATTTTGAGAATTGATGGCTGGATTGCTAAAAAATATAAATAAAAAAGAAAAATAAATAAATAAATAAATGGAACATTGGAGACATTTACTAATCTCATTTAAATAATTTAAACACAAGCATTTTCACTGTTTTTGAAACTGGATTTTTGGATAACAGTAAAGACTACAACACTCAAAAACAATTCACAAGACAATAAAAACATTATTTACCACGAATCTTCTGCTGATGATCTGAAATCAAACATGTCAGCATTAGAAGCGTCAGATCAGGTTTGACAAGAATGACATTTCGTCATGATATCTATGTCAAACCTGGACCAACTGTCATATTGAATTTGATGCATTGAAATGATCAGAAGAATTACAATAATGGAATGAAAATTGTTTTGTTTATAAACAAATCCATCGTATGACTTTAGATGTGTTTTTTGTAGTTTGACAGACATGTTGTCATTACTCCAAAGCCCCGAGGTCAGGCATACGAGGAAGCAGTGAATTAATTGACGCTGAATAGCTTCTTGAATGTGTCAAGCTTTCCAAAATAATCAAAAAGTCTCCTCCTGTAGTACCCTGTTTCAGCCTCGGCTCGTGGCGGTGTGTTCAGAGAGCCAGTGATCTAAGCGCGAAGTCTAGAAACAGCAGGATCGCAATTATGATCCAAGCAGAGGATGAGATCATACCTAAAAATCACCTGCTACATTAAGTGCCATGTATGCGAGTCTCTTACTTGTCTTTATGACACATGCTGAGTTTCTTCTTTCTTCCTCCACTGCATGCTGCATAAGTGCTTTATTATTCTGCCTGTTTAAAATGTTATGATGTTAACTTATAACATTAATTACATTTTCATAATTCGATTTATAATAATTTTCCTATTTAAATGATCTCTTTGCAGGTGAAATGAAAGCCGGCTTTTCCTTCAGGCTGTGGGTTTGCTGTCTGGACTAATATATTTTTCAGTGACCCACTTACAACCTTTTGCAAATATGCTTCATTTGTGACAGGTTAACTAAACAATACAAAGCCAAATTATGCTACACAACCTGAATCAAGGACATTAAAATAGAAAAAATTAAAAAAATTAAATTAATTTAAATAATTAAATTAAATTAAATTAAATAATTAAATTAAAATTACATTAAATTAAAAATTTAAGTAAATTAAATTATTAAAATAAAATAAAATAAATTAAATTATTAAATAAAAATAAAATAAAATATCCTCCATATCTAAAGCAACAAATGCTACATACTAGCAGTACAGTTTTACACATACAGTGTTCAGTTTCTACAATGCTAAATGCCACAAGATAGTACATTGTACCAATATTAAGTGAAAATCTGCTCACAGTGCATCCTCCTCTGAAGTCCAAACATTGCAATAATCCAGATGTAAGACATAATTGAATCCATCAATTAATCAAATTCTTCTATACATAATATTGCTTTCTCCAACAAAAAGTGGTCTCATCTGGATCAGAAGACAAATATGTACAAATAAATACCATTTACAAGGCGTTAACTGATGAACTCGAAGTCAGCGTGAATTTCTTTATCGTGTTTTTATCCAAGATCCGGTACTTATTATATAGCGAGCATCGCCATCTCCTGTGACCTCTAATCTCTTAATGTCAATAAAATTCAAAAAATCCCAAGACTCAAATTCTGCAATTTCTCCTGTTTTCTAGTTCTAATTTTTAATTTGCCTTCTTTGACTATCAAAAAGCCATCACGCATTCAAACTCCTTCGTACGCGATTTGAGATGCTATTTTAAAATTGATGCGCTTTAGTACTGAAACAGCCTGTGAAGTGCATACATAAAGGGAATGATAATGTTTTGCCTAATAATAAAGAAACTGTCAGAAAAAGCACCTCCTTTCCTTCAAGCACGTTAAAGCGTGCCATGTTTACTCTTAAGTCCTGAGTGCAAAGAAGCGATCAGCAGGAATCATTTATTCATGAAGTGCACTTTAGACTGCAAAGCCTCTCCGTGATAAATGGAAATACGCTGATTCATTTTTGTTACCTTTCATTTTAACCTGACCATTTTTTTATCTTCCTTTCAGATTTTTGAATAGAACAACTTTTATTTCTATATTTGCCTATTCGCTGAGAACAGCAGCATTTCAAAAAGTGCTATCCATGTGGGTGGTTTTACTAGGGAAAAAATTTCGATTGTATCTTTTTAAAAGTACAAATTGTACTTATTCCGTTAAAAAGTTAGAATGTTTTCAGTCACTAAAAGCAGGCCCAGTTGAAATGTAAAGTTTTATCCACTGATTAAAGGCAAAATATGTCATTTCCATCAGCAAATTTGCAACAAACAAACACAACAACTCACAACAATAACTTTAACACCACGCTTTCCCTTTAAATATTTGAAATCATAAAAGAAAGCAGAGTGAATATTGTAACATCTATATTATTCTATATTATACTTATAAATAACCTGCATCTATGCAAGTACAAATTAACAATAAAGCTCAATATGAATCATATCCTCATAACATTATATAGCCATCAAATCCTAGAATCATTGCTGCTGATGCTCTAATTCATATAAGTATATATATATTCTGCCATATAGCTTCCTTCATAACTGATAGATGTTATTAAGCATTTAAATACACTCTTTGTGAGTGTGTTATGGCTATAAAGCACTCCGCAGATTTTGCTGAGAAATTGCTTCCAAACAACTGCAGTGTTAAAGCGGAGTTGACTGATCTCATATCAATTTGTATATAATGTTTATGTAGGGTAGCTAATCTGCTTTAAATTCTCAGTGGACCTCACTACACAAGATTTTTTTTTCTAAAGCACACATTTTATAAAATTACTTTATATTTATGTTTCCAGTAGAGAGATGCATCTCTTATTTAGCTACTTACTATGATACAAAAAGGCTAGTGCGATATCACAAAAGAGAGTTGCACTGGCGGCTGTAGAAGTGTAACTCAGTGGAATACTATTTAAAATAAAATTTGTGTGCTAAGCCGATCATTTGTCTATTCCTCTATTATGTGTTATCCTGTAATAAAAACAATACCTCTTTCCTCTGATCATGGTCACAGGTGCCTGTATTCCCTAGAGCAAGAAGCGTGTTATCTGAGCTGGGGAAGTGAGCAAGATTATGATTGCTTTTCTGCAGAGGCAACACTGTCTGCCACATGATAATGTATTAATAGATGTGTTACCTAGTAGCTCAAAGTGATAAAAAGTTATGTTTAGACATTAGACTGCTTCTGTCCCAGTCGGCATGCGGCATGACAACACTGACATATAGTAATTGTTTCACCTTCATTACGTATGACTAAAGTGTAAAGGTTCAGAGAGGCAAAGTGCACAGGCATGAGCAAAAATCTGTTATCACCGTAAAGGTGTAAAATCACAATACGATTAATTTTTGCTGGAAATCCCGACAGCAATGAAAGAAGCTTAATATAAGCCCGGTGATGCTATTTTTGTATGTCAGTGAACTAACATCGTACACAATTAAAACATCATCTCATTATTTTCTCTTTTTATTAGGAGCTTGATGGTCAAGATCAAGTTCTCTTTACTGTATGTATATCTCTGACTTGCCTTTTTATGCAGAAG